>NC_056729.1:1342350541-1342523041 GCF_019279795.1 Protopterus annectens
TTAAGGTATGCTCAGAATTTAGAGGAGAAAAAAAGTATTCATCTGTATTATAAATAGAGGTAGAAAATAACATACCCTCTTTCCATAACAAACAATTGTGCCCCTCTGTTCCCCAAATTTTTGGATAAGTTTAAATTTATATTATAGCTATTTTAGATGTTATACTCAGCAGCTTCACTGCAACTTCCCCATTGCTGAAAGCTTCTCCTGAATGTCAGGTGTAAAAACTGTAGGTATTATACTGAGAATTCTGTGCTGGCAGTATGACAGTAAAATAGTGTATTCTGCAATGCTGATGTCATTTAGGACTCCTAGATGGCTCAATTGGCCATGCCGGTGAAGCATATGCAGTTGTTTTTCTCTCTCTTACACAGAAGATTACTTTACAGTTGAAACTGTATCAAAACTATATACTGAAGCACATTACTGAGTGTACATCACATTTTCCCTTTACCTGTTAGCTGTAAAACTGCAGGTGTGTGTGCATTTCCCCTGCACTGCCTTCATACTAGAGGTAAACACTGGTAACACTGTACTTTCTGGCTACCATCATATTTATGTATGTGCAGTACTGTCAGATTGCACCAGACTATTCAGCAGCACCATGGTAAACTTAGAATGCCTCATACTCTGCAAAGAATAATTGATGAGATGTAGTAAGATTAAACTAACTTATTTCCTGTTTTGTAAACAGCAATGAATTAAAGATGGCACAGTGGGTAGTGATGTTGCCTCAGAGCAAGAGATTCCTTGCTTACAATTCTCGGATGGGGTGCCTTTTGTGTAGAGTCTGCATGTCCTCCTTGTCTTTGTGTGGGTTTCCTGTGGTTGCTCTGTTTCCTTTCAGATTCCAAAGATATGCTATAGGTAGACTGGAGACACTAAATTGGCCATAGATGTGAGTGTGCATGAGAATGTGTAGTGTGGAAGAATACTGTGTCAAGGCTAGCCACTCAGCAGTACAAACTTTGGCTATAGATGATTGTCACTGTTGAAGTGACACCTCAACCCCAATGGGAAAAGAGGAGATAGATGGAATGAATTAATTTTGATGTTAAATTTATATGTATCTTTCTAGATACTAATGATTCAGTATGAAATAGGAAGGAAATGGAATTAAAGGTAGAGGAAGGTAGTGTACTTTGCATTTCCACAAACTTTGCACACAATTTGAAGTATACTTATAGTAGGTAGTTAAGGAGAATGTGCAGTATTGGCTTTAAATAATCTTGTATGGACAACCTCTTCTCAAGGAAGTGCTGGTGTTTTGCCATAAGCATAACTGGTCTTTGAATACCTGCAAAGGGTATGATGGAAACTGTCTGCATCTTCATTGTCATCATGATCAGTGGCAGTGTAGCATAGCATTTAATTGGTATTCTTTATAATAGGCTAAAACAGTTTGTGATTTTTAATGTATAGGTAGTTGCTTCTGAGCAATGTTAGCCTCTCTTTATGTTTTTGTAAAGCCATATATGTCTATTAGTGAATACGGCCTGGTGGCACTAAAACTTTTTGAGGGAAAATGAAGAAAACATTTGTTAAGTACTGAGGGGCAGGACCGTTTCAATTTTTTAATGGTGGGTGGGATGGAAGACAGCAATAAGAGCACATGAGTGTGAAATTATATTCTCTGGCTATACCCCTTGTGAAGGCTGCCAGCCCAGTTAGGTAGAATTTTGTAAATAATTCTATGTCATTGTAAGTATTAATATGATTCACAGGGTTGTTTTACAAATGTAAGGAAACTGTGTTATGTGCTGAGATTCAAGATTGTAACCACCGTGCACTCTGCTGGAAGAAAGCAGAAATGTGTATAAACTCTATGCCTATGTAATGTATGATTCATAGTAGAAATTGGGATATACAGTTAACTTGTAACACTCTAAGAAAATAAGTTGCTAAGTAAAGAGTTTTACGATGTGTTATAAAGTCAGTTTATCTCAAGCCAAGAGACAGGATGTCTAGGCTAGGAGTTTATTTCTATTGTCTTAAGACAAAGATAATTACTAGGTTTCACATGTAAAGTGTTTTTGTAATGCTCTGTGACTTCCTAGCAGTTGTCCATCTGAGAGATAAGTATATTTGACCGACACATGCTAAATTCTGTTGGTATCTGTTTAGCCTGGGAACTAGATGCAAGTGTGAAATAGTGATGTCTTCTAGCTAACCCAGCAGTAATGTATATTATTAACTTAAGAACTATCTCAGAGAGAAAGAGTGCATTTTGTATCTTGTTCTGGACCTGCAAGCAAATAAAGCACTTTGCCTTGCTCTGTAATGAGTTATTTAGGTACAGTGATTTCTCTTACAAATAGATAGAAATACAGTTAAGATTAGTCTAAATGTTTTCTGTATTTATGCCAGACTGTCCTGCAATGTTTTTTTAAATTATTTCCTGTGTTTCTGAACTCTGTTGTCACTGTGTTGAGTTAATAAGAATTGTCTTGTGCTTTTATTATTTATTATTAAATATATTTAAACATTTTAACTGTGGCTGGTTTTGTGTAGAGATATATAAGCTCTTAAAGTACTTGCATATGTATATGATGATACTGTACAGGCCACTGTAGAATAGCCTTAAAAGTTTGGTCACACGTACCATTTGGATAACAGTAACATTGCACAGTAGAATTGGAAACCCTTTGGTAAGGGCCTTTATAGTAGCTGATAGTAGTGGTTGGTAAGCTCTGAAAGTACTTGCATATGTATTTGGTAATACTGTACAGGCCACTCTAGAATAGCCTTAAAAGTTTGGTCACATGTACCATTTGGATAACAGTAACATTACCCAGTAGAAATGGAAACCCTTTGGTAAGGGCCATTATAGTAGCTGATAATAGTGATTGGTGGCAGTCAGTACTAACTTATACTCTGGGTAGAAGGGGGCATAGCTAGTGAACCTGTGCCAGCCTTCCCCAGGAGTGTCTGTGTGTTTGTATATAAATCAAATCTCAAAGTGTGTGTGTGTGTGTGTGTGTGTGTGTGTGTGTGTGTGTGTGTGTGTGTGTGTGTGTGTGTCAGCTACTTGAGCAGGGACATGAAGCACTGGCTGGACAGAGAGGGTGCTGGAGGTTTTGGCTTGACCACTCAGCTGAGATCTGAACCCTATAGCTGTGCCAGTGGGGAGTCTTACTGGGGATCTTGAGAGAAAGGGAGAAACCAGCCCCAGACTGCCTGTGATGTCTGTGTGCTCTTAAGGGAAATTGTACTTTATTGTTTGCGTACTGTTCATCCTCCCAATGTGCACATCCCTCCCTGGTGTTAGTGGTGAGGATCGAGGCTCCTTGATTACTGGGCCAGTGCATGGGTGCCACACCCCTGGTGGTAAGAACACATACTAAAATGTTATGATTGATGACCCATTCATAATTCTTTGCAGTGCATGGAGCTTTATCTGTGCCATGTACTACTGTAGGTGTGTGAACTGCTTAACCTGCTTCGAAAGCCAATAAAGCACAGCACTGACAAACAGCAGTATACTTCTCAACTTCTTTGCTTAAGAATAATGGATACATTTAAAAATTCAAAGGGGAGACAGAGGATCAGAATCAGGACAAATTGTATAATATGTTGGAGCTTTTCTCCCCGGACCTCCACTGAAAAAAGGCTCTTCAGCTCAGTCGGACAATCCCGGTAAACAAATTTAAAATTAATGTAAAATAAAATAAATACATGAATATTGATGCCATTAATTTAAAATTAAAACACTGGGTTTTTCATCAACATGCATTTTCTGAACAATAAGTATGACACTCTAATTTCTGGGCTTATAGACTGACTGTAATTCTTATTGATTTATCAGAAGATATAAAACGTTTTATGAGAGACTAGGAAAATATGTTGCAGAATTAGATATGTTCTGCTAAATATGGGACAGCTGAGAGGTATGGCTAGCAGGCAGAAATGAAATATTCCTCTGCAGAACTAACAGCTTTAAAAGCTGTTAAATGCTTCATTCTGCTACTGTTTTTGTTTATAGGTGAGGCAGATCAAAGTATCTAACAGCTTTTAAAATCTGTTTTCCCTTCTGCATCATACCTCTCAACTGTATAGATTTTTGCAGAATGTCTAGATTTTTGCCTCATATTTTTGGTCCATCGAAAGACATGCGTTGAATGGGCGTGCCTTCGTTGAAGGTTTGGCATCAGGCTGGCAACTCGACACTATAAAAACCAACTGCCAGTCATTAGCGGACCGGAGTTCCGCTTTGGCGACCCCCAACCGGGAAAAGCTGAAAGACAAACAACAACAACATGTTTGGTCCATTTTTCATAAAATTGTGGTTTTATGGCAAATTAGTAGCAAATCATTAAAGACTGAAGTTAGAAAATAATGAGAGACATTTGAGTTTCAGACTTCATACCCTTCAGAAAATTCATGCTAATGCAAAATTGTCCCTATTTTTGGGCCTTTGTCCCACTTTTATTAATGGCTTTGTCCTGATTTCTTGCTCTAAAAGGTTGAGAGGTATGTTCTACATCTGTTCTGTGACAGTCAGCATTTTCCACTATTAGTCATATAGCATGAGACCTGATCTTAACGTAACTTACATGTTCTTAACAGTGGTTTGTTAAGATCAGATGTCTCATTAGGGACACACTTAACACGCTTATCTTTTTCCTGATTTCAGAGCATAATTGCAGTGCTCTATACAATACATTTATTGTCTTGATACAGTAGTGGTTTGAAAGTAACATCTTAGTCCCTTCACATTCTGGCCTACAAATCTATATTCACTGCATTACTGGGATTATCCTTGGCAGGCACATCCTGGGAGTGGAAACCTAAACTTTGGATGATCACAAAATTAGGTATTTTGGAATGTTTCAGTATGGCATCCGCCTTGGTGCATGCAAAGATTTTCTTGATATGTCCTCAAAAAACTGCAAAAGTAAGGTCACGAATGATAGCCATAAGAGGGTACATGCTTCCATGAAGCCAGTGGCAGATTATAATGGGACATATTAGGCAGCCACCTAGTGCCCATGGCTTCAGGGATACCCAAACAAGTAAGCAACCCATACCTAAATGCATCCATAAAAGTATAAAATTCTGCACCTGCTTGCTGGATTCATTATTGCTGCCAAACATAATGTCCATGCTGTGCATGAGTTCATTAAAACTCATGCACATGGTATACACTTAAGCAATGCAAACAGCTCTTTCTGGGTCATGCATATCAGTCACTGCCATTGATAATGGCAATGCAACTATCTGCAGGTGGAGCTCTTGGTGAAGAGCTGTAGGTGAGAAAAGTGGCAAACAAGCAGATGAATGCCAAACTGGCTCTGCTATCCAGCTATTGTTTTTTTATTTGCTTGTTTGTTTTATACATTTGGCTGCACAAGACAAAAACCAAAACAACTTGCTTAACTTTTGTGCCATCTGTAATAAAGGGAGCTAGTTTGACATGCTACAATCCAAGACAAGTGTTGGGCAAATGAAAAAAAAAATCTATATACCTATGTGTATATATGTGTGTGTGTGTGTGTGTGTGCATGTGCATGTGTGCGTGTTTGCGTGTGTGCGCGTGTGTGTGTGTGTGTGTGTGTGTGTGTGTGTGTGCTCGCGTGTGTGTGTGTGTGTGTGTGTGTGTGTGTGTGTGTGTGTGTGTGTGTGTGTGTGTGTGTGTGTACTTATTAACACTGAAACACCCAGACATGAACCACAAAACATTGGCACACTACAACACATGTGCCAAACATTATCCTAGGGATATGCAAAAATTACCCTTAAGAAAAAAAATAGAAAACCATTGTTTTTAGCAGGGGAGCAGCCCTCACCTCCACTGCTATTTATAAATACTAACTACCGTTTTATTACTTTTCATTACCCTTTCCCCAAAGTATGAACACCACTGTCTTTCACTAGTCACAGCCAACTGGCTACCATTTCAGCAATGAGCCAGTCTAATCTTTGGATCCCAGCTTTTCCATTTTTTTGAAAGAAAAATCTTGGTCTTCTCTTTCCTCTAGCTTACTTAGACATCCTCTGTGATATAACATTAGATTTTATAACCATTCAGGACCTCTCGTGCTGGCACTTAAAATGAGACTGCAGTGCTCTAACCACTCCCTTCCTACCCTTTGATCCAAGCTCGGGAGGATCTTCCCTCACTTCTTAAAGATATCTCTAACTACTCCTTCCTTTCGGGCATAACTTAAAGAACATTTCATAGCACAAGCTGCTTGTAAATACTCTGCTTCAGGTCACAAAAAAGTAGTCTCCCTAATCGCCAACATACGCTGCCTATCATTTCACTATAGCATCTCTTCCTTAACTCCTAACATATCACTACTCTGTCTGATGTAAATATTGTACATAGTGGTCCCTGATGACTACCTTCTTAAACCATTTCTCTATTAAGTAATAACTCACAACCGGGTGTGGGTAATGCTGGATTTACCCATGGTTGGTGTGGTTTGGTCATGAGGGCAAAGCCTGAGTGACCAAACAAAGACAGCCATGGGTAAATCTAGCATTAACCAGACTCAAAAGTGGGTTATTGCTATTATACAATGACATTATTTAAGAAAAAATATACTTACGTTTCTTAAATAATGGCATTGTATAATGCCTCCGTGCTGCCCTTCCGCAGCTGTCCGGCATCCTGTGGCAGTTCTGATGTACTGCGCATGAGTATGCTTACGCAGTACATCAGAGCTGTGTTTAGAGGAAGCAACAGAGAAAGGAAGATCTCCGTTGCTTTTGTAAAGCTGTCTTGCTATGTTAAATGAGTTTAACATAGCGAGATATCTTTAAAAAAAGCAATGGAGAAAGGAAGATCTTTGTTGCTTTTTTTTAAGATATCACTTCCATTCTCCGTTGCTACCTAACACAAAAAAATCAAGACTTATACTAATGGGAAAAGTCCGGGCGACCGGATCTTTTTCCATTAGTATAAGTTGGATTTACAACAGGCACGCTGGTTGGGCTGGCCAATCAGTGTGCACGTTTCGGAATACTAATAGGCAGTCATTGTATAATTGTATATTAACTATACCTTTGTTTTTAGTGTGATCTTTTATTGCATTGCATAAATTATTTTTCTTTTTTCTACATGATGTGTGTTCACATTCTAGGCTAAAACTGAAATTGATCTAATGGGATCAGTGCTCTACCCCATTTAACAAATTGTATGCATATAAATAAATAAATAACTCTTGAGATTGCACAATATCACAGAAAAGGCATATTACCCAGTCCTGAGAATTGTGTGATCTCACACACCTGTCAACCATCTTCTTAGTTGATTAAACAGATGTCAACCAAATGTGGTCATATATATATATATATATATATATATATATATATATATATATATATATATATATATATGTATACACACGTATATATATATATATATATATATATATATATATATATATATATATATATGGAATATGGGTTCCATCAATATGTTCGAAGTTTCACTACTTCGAACCCCACTTCACCAAGTCCACTTGTTCGAAGTAGTGAAACTTTGAACATAGACTTCGGCAGTCACAAAACAGCGCGAAATGGGAATATTCACTTTTCCCCACTGTAGTGCGATCTCGGAGTTGGTATATTTAAGTAGGGGGGTGTGTGGGGGTTGCAGGGGGGCTTGCCCCCTGCAAAAACATGTTTTAGTGTTTTTTTTTGTTTTGAGTAGCTTGGGGAACTAGACTTCAACAAAAGTGCACTTTCATTTAAGTGGACTTTCACTGAAGTGTAGGGTCTAGTTCTTTATTTCGAAGAAGTGTATTTTTGATGTAAAGCAGTAGACCCATATATATATATATATATATATATATATATATATATATATATATATATATATATATATCTATATATATATATCTCTCTATATATATATATATATATATATATATATATATATATATATATATATATATATATATATGATTATCGAATGTTCAAATGATCGACACTGATATGGGTAAGACCATTTCATTGAACATTTAAATGTTTGACAATCCGAGGGCTTAAATTTGGGGATAGATACTAGACAACTGAGGTTCCCTAGTGATCCCCATGTATTCCGGTCACCTCGTTACCTACATATACCATCTCAGAGATCGCACTATATTCTGATAATGGGAACGCAGAACAGAAATATTTCCTGTTACTGCAATGTAGTGTGGTCTCGGAGTTGGAATATTTAAGTAGGGGGGGTGTGGGGGGCACATCCTCCCACATGGGGGTGCAGGGGGGCTTGCTCCCTTGCTATAAACAGTTTACTTTTTTTGGATTAGGTTTTTTCTATTTACTTTTACATTGTCGAACATTTAAATGTTCGATGATATGGTCTCGATCATATCAGTGTCGAACATTTGAATGTTCGATGATGTAAAGATTACCCATATATATATATATATATATATATATATATATATATATATATATAAAGATTACCCATATATATATATATATATATATATATATATATATATATATATATATATAAAACACACAAAGCTTCGGAAACCATCCAGGTGCAACTAACCATAGGCAAAACTGCTCAACAAATTGTAGCATGCTACAGGCCACCCTCTCAAACTCAGGAACCCCACCCAGCCTTCCTGAAGACACTGGAGGGAATAAATGTATCTCCAAACACCATCATATTGGGTGACTTCAAATACCCGAATATAGACTGGGAACATTACTCAAGCCCTAACTTTCTAGCCCAACGGTTTCTGGAGTTCATAAATTCAAATGCCATGGAACAGCTAGTCACTGTTCCCATGAGAGGAGAAAATATACTAGATCTCATTATCACAAACATGGGGACAAAATGCTCCACACCGGAAGTATATCCCTCATTGGTGAGATCTGATCATAAACTAATCTCACTGGAAATCCACATCCCCCTCCCACCCCAAGCACAAAAGACCACAGTGAAGAACTTCTCTAAAGCAAACTTCACACTACTCAAGACTGGTGTGGTATCCTTCAAGGCCCCTGAGCCAGTGGAAACCACAACCCAAGCTGCGGAAGCCCTTACAAATGCCTTCTATGAACACCTCCAGGACTGCATGGATCAGGCAATCCCAAATAAAACCAAGACTCTTTCCACAAAGGGCAAACGTCCAGTCTGGTGGACCCCAGCCATTAACAAACTTTACAATAAGAGGAGAAAGCTATTACATGATAGAACAAAATCCATAAAAGGGAAGTCACCCCTGATCATTATTAGTAAAAAAATACGAGCACTCATAAAATCAACTAAGGCCAATTTTGAGAGAAAAATTGCCATGGATTCAAAGGACAATCATAAGGCCTTTTTCAGCTATGTTAGGAACCTGGGTGGAAACTCCCAGATATGCTCAGAATTAGTCCAAAATGATACAAAAATCACTGAACCCACAGACATTGCCAACATACTGGCAGACAGGTTCAGTGCAAACTTCACCCCCCTCCCCTAAAGGAGAGATAACTATCCCAGCGGAGTGTAGCCTCCCAGACATCTCAAATGCGCAGGTGAAAGCTGCTCTCTCTAAAGCTAAAAACACAGCATCAATGGGACCAGATGATGTCCCCGGCTGTGTGCTACATGAGCTAAATGAGGAATTAAACCCGCACATAAGGCAGCTGTTTAATCTCAGCCTTACCACAGGATATGTGCCCAAGGAGTGGCGTACGGCAACTGTGGTCCCACTCCAGTTTGGCTTCGTCAAGGGCAGATCATGCCTTTTGAACTTGGTCAACTTCTTCAAAACAGTCACCAAGGCCATTGATGAGGGAAAGGCAGTCCATACAGCCTACCTTGACCTTGCAAAGGCTTTCGACACAATACCCCACTCGGGTATTGTAGAAAAACTTACCAGCTTAAATGTAAACCCAAATGTCACAAGATGGGTTGCAAACTGGCTTAAAGACAGAACCCACAGGGTTAGAGTTGCTGGCGCTATGTCAGACTCCAAGCTGGTCACAAGTGGTGTCCCACAGGGCTCGGTCCTTGGCCCCCTATTGTTCAGCATCTACTTCTCAGAAGTACAGGCCAACATGGGAGGACTTTGGCTGACAAAGTTTGCAGACGACTGCAAACTGGGCGCCATAGTGGAAAGTGCATCGGACACGGATATCCTTCAGAAGGGACTCACGGAAACAGATAGCTGGTGCCAGACCCATGGCCTGAAGTTAAACGCCAAAAAATGTATAGTCATACCCTTCGGGAAAAACAAGGTAACCCCAAGCTACCATATAGGTGGCAATCCACTAAGCACAGAAGAGGTTATCAGGGACCTGGGGACCCAGGTTGACAGTGGCCTTTCTTTTGACACTCACGTTGCTAAAGTGGTTAGAAAGACCTTCTACATTGCCCACCTGATCATGAAGGGATTCACATCCAGATCTAGTGAGGTCATTGTTCCCCTGTACTCTTCACTTATCAGACCAATGATTTAGTACAATGCCCCATTCGGGATGTATCTCACCCGACATCTGCAGCAATTGTAGAGACCTCAAAAGTTCCTCACCAAAAGGATAAAGGGACTCCAAAATCTGCCATATGCTGCCAGATTGAAGAAACTCCAGCTCTATTCAGTCGCATACCGTCTGCTCAGAGGTGACATGTGCCTGACATACAAGGCCATGTCCAACCCGGAATTAATGGACATGCTCCACCTCAAAAAATCCAAATCCACCAAAACTACTAGAGCAAGTGACTTAAACCTTAGCACAGATATAAATAGGACGTGCTGGAGGGATAGATTTATCACTCAGAGACTCCCTATGCTGTGGAATAAAATCCCGGTCCATGTGAGGCAGAGCACCTCGCTGGCTCTGTTCAAGAGAAATCTTGACCTGTGGATGGGAGATCATAGGTTTACCCCGGGAATCATCTGCTCAGCTCTATTGATGCCAACTGTTTTAAGGTGATGTTTACAGAAATAATGCTTGCAAACGAAAAGTGCTTTTGAAGAAAGTGGATGTAAGAAGTAACTCGAGACATTGTTAACTGGCAGTGGTTGTGTTTTCTTGCCACACCTATCAGTATTTAGAGACTCTGCCCTGGATGTGAAATACGTGCTGTTTGCTGCTGTTTGGATATTTTACAATTTTTACAGCACGCTCCTATCTGGTTCCATTCTTTTTGCTGTTGTTTTATATATATATATATATATATATATATATATATATACATACATACATACATACGTATACAAACATACATACATACACACACACACACGCACACACGCACGCACACATGCACACACGCACACACACACACACACACACACACACACACACACACACACACACACACACACACACACACACACACACACACACACACTCCCTTCTCAACTGTCCATTATTTTTTCAGCATGTCATTGATTTTACCTCATGATATTTGGTTTGTTGTTTTATGGCAAGGCAGATTGAAGGGGATTGCTCAACCTGCTTCAGTATAATCAGTTTCAGATTATTCACTCCATTCTCTACAAACCCTCTTTCTGTCCAACTATCTCATATCTAATCTCTCATTACCTACCCACTAGATTACTCCACAGTTCTGAACAAGGCCTACTAAAAATCTACAAACCAAGGACCAAAATGGGTTACCTAGTCTATAGCTTTAACCCTTTCAAGGCCTGGAATAGCCTACCACTAGATGTATGTAAGATCCCTTGAACATCCCAAGCAATTCAAAACTGCTACAAAAAATACCTTCATGAAAAATGGACTTGCCAATGTAATTATCCCCTGTAAACACTCCCCTATAACCTTCTGCTTCTCTTCTCTCTTCCTTCCCTTCAATAAACAAACTTACTACTTTATCTTCTCCTCTTGGTACATCACTGTACAAACTTAACTAGTACAATATTTCAGCTATGTAACTATTGCACTATTATGTATATAATATGTAATTATGAATGTATCCCTCTGATGAATGCATCTCTATATGTATTTCACTTGCCACAGTGTAAGGCTTGACACTGTAATGCAATAATGTGTGGCACTGATGAATGTATTCTATATGTATTCAATACGTAAACTTTCTATTGTTCTGTTGGAGCTTTTCTCCATGGGCCTCCACTGAAAATGGGCAATTGTAGCCCAGTCGGACAAACCCGGTCAACAAATATAAAATAAAATAAATAAATAATAGCAAACATTTTAGTTTGTGACTTCATGGACATGCTTATTAATGCAACATCTGTTATGGGGGTTAGTATAATGGCTTATAGATTAGTACTAGGCTAACTGCCCTTGTAGGCTATTTTAAGCCTAGTGAATTACCCCATGTAAGAATCAAACTCTGCACATTGTATCTATAAGGTAAATACCTTACTATTATGCCAAACTCCCACCTCTTTAAGGTGTTAACCTCACAGACACAAAGTCCAGGCTTTGATTCTCAGCTTTGAAAGGGAAGTTGGCTAGACTCACAATAGCCTACAAGGGCAGCTAGCCTATAACTTAACTATGAAGCAACTCTAGCAACTTTCTAAGTATATAATACTTAAAAATAGCTAAAAATCTGATTTTCTGCCTTTGACCCTCCCCCCATTATTTTTTGCTTTGTACATGGTATTTAAACCAAAACTGTATTCATGGGTGTATGTGGACTGATGTGTATGAGTGCAAAAACTCTAAAATCTTTTAACCAGTGTAATAAAAGTTAAAAAGAATATGCATAATGGGCACATGCAGTAGAAGTGTAGTCAGGGACTGTAGTGCTACCAACGAGTAGCACAGCAGATATTGGGGTGTTCTTTTTAAGGTCCCAATGTATTAAGGTTCTTATTGCAAGAAGCTGCCATCAGTGCTTTTGCCCTAAACGATTGTAACCTGCTTCAAAATGCCATCAAACCCATCATGTGTATTTTTGTGTTTTTTAAGTGTATGTATATTTGTGTGTTGTGTATTTAATATATTCTTCCAACTCACAATGGTCTGCAGACACATATGCACACACACACACACACACACACACACACACACACACACACACACACACACACACACACACACACACACAAACACACGCATGCAGACACCAGGCAGCAGTGTGATCTTTATAGTACACCTGCTTTGTAAAAAGTGATGCCCCCTCCTGCAATTAACAGGTGAGAGAAAGTGAATTTGTCTTGAATTTTGTAGTTTTGGAGTGACATAATGCAATTAATTTTGAACTGTTTTTTTCCCAGGTGAAGGCTAAAGTCAATGCTTAGGTATCAGCAACAGAAACTGGCTGCCTGTTTCTAGACTGGTGTGGAAGATGATGCAGAAATCCTTTCTTCTAATGATGTGTGGTGTGTGTGTGTGTGTGTGTGTGTGTGTGTGTGTGTGTGTGTGTGTGTGTGTGTGTGTGTGTGTGTGATACAGGATTCTCATGCTGAAAGATGGGCACGTCTTTGTGAAATATCCACACAGTGATCCTGTATATTTGCCCTCCTCAGGCAAGCTACACCTGTTTCTCTCTGAGTTATGGTACTGTTGGGTGGCAAAGAGCACCACAATCTGGTGGATTCTCACTTCTGTTTCACTTTTTGTCTCACTCTGAACTCGCACTACCATGCCTAAAGAAGTCTCATTTCAAAAATCTGGAAACACAGAGGAGATGTGGTGCCCTTTATTGGACCACTATATGGCTTACACTACTGAGACTGGGGGTTTTTGGACTAATATGAGCAACCTCCATCGGGGCTAACCAGGAGTCATCTTAGTTCCATCAGGAGTTAATCATGGGTCTCATGTTACTCCAAAAGCTCAAGTAGGTACTGATGGTAGTATAATACTGGACTTTTATCAATACCTGCTCATTATACTCTCCTCAGGTATCAGTAGTATTTAAGCGCAGTTGTGGTGCGACTGTCACGATTCTTCCCTTCAGCCTGCTACAACTGCAGTATAAAATAAAATTGCTTCATATGCAGTCATGTAATTTTGCATGCCATCACCCCACCATTATTATCACCCTACCGCTATCGCAACGCTAGCAAAAAAGGTAGATGAGGGAAGAGAATACTGACTGCTACAAGCAAATTTAAATGCACCTTTTGACTGTATCACAAACTAATGTGTATATTCCCACTCTTAAATTCAAGTGCTTGCAGTCTTCTTGAAAATGAAATTGTAATGAGTTATAAGTGTTAAACCTGCTGTATGTTAGAGATGGACATAATCCACATCTGAGAACAGAAGGAGCAACTGTTAAAATAATATCACTGTGTCTATCCGTGTGGTTATTAATCTATTTACCAAATTTATGTCTCTATTTAGCACTCTTGCATTAGGAAAAAAGAGTTATGTTGGTGTAAGGAGATGAGGGGAGTGGCTATATAACTACAAACTAGAAATATCTGGTTGCTTCCTTAGCTAATGTTTTCTGAAAATGTCGAATAAATAAATAAATACATAAATAAAAAATTCTTGACCAGTATTATTTATTTTAATTATTTGCTACATGATAATCTGGCTAATGGATAGACCTATTGTTCACTCTTTTCAACCAATATCAGAGCACACTATATCAAAATAACTGGAATTTGTTTGAATCCAGTAAAGTATTATGGGTGCTTACGTATTATTGCAACCAGATTCCACATGTCTTGCAACCATTTTCCCAATCGGTCATAATTGTTGAAATGATAAAAAAAGGAGTCATTCTTCTTAATGTCAGTAATTTTGACCAATTAGTAAACTGGATGCGATATTTTTGTGTACTGTTACGCGGACTTGAGATTTCTTTCTTCATTAGGGAAGCAACCAGACATTTCTAGTTTGGAGTTATACAGCCACTCCCCTAATCTCCTTAAACCAAAATAACTCTGTTGGCCCCCGGCAGTGGTATCCTGTCTTATCTCTCTTAAGTGACAGATAGGCATACTGGTAAAAGTATCACATTTTTACACCTTGTCCCCCCCCTTTTTATGGTTTCAGAACCATCAATCTGTAAAACATTTCCGGGGGAAGGGAATAGCGATTGGTGAAAATATATCAGCGGTTAAAAGGAGTACTTTTCTTTAGTGTCAGTGCATGTGTTTTCCGGATCCACTTCTTGCTAAAGCGGAAAAAAAACACAGTTGCAATCATGGCATAATTTAAATTGCCTATTTTCACAATTTTTACATATAGTCAGTTTGCTCTGAGTTTGGGCTTAGGAGTAATCACTCTGTTTTACTTTGCATTGCTGTGTTCTGTTTGCACTGTCAGGTCACCAGTTTTTAAAATAAAATCCGTCCCTGAATGATGTCAAGCTGAAACAGGAATTTGGGGCTTACTACTGCTCCTGGGTGATCACCCAATGTCACAAATAGCTGGTTAGTATATTACCCAGTCCCTGCCAATCAACAAAGAGTCGTTGGTCCACAACTGCAGAATTATGAGACATGTGGAATCTGGTTGCGATAATACAAAAGCACCATGTTATGTGATGACAAAACATAATAATATAGTCAATGTTCATCATTTACAAAGGCTAGCTGGCAAGAAATGGCTATATTGTGAGCAGACCAATATGCTTCATCTCATAAAGTACATCAAATACCAGACTTTTATCCAGACAGAGAAGTCCGTATACTAATACCGGCTATAAACTAAAAATGAATAACACATGCTCTATAATGCAAATGTCTTTATACAACTATCTTGACTTTAAATTTTGATGCACAGATAATGAGAGGCCAAAAAAAAGATGCCTATCTGGTCAAATGGTATCATGTAATTGTTTAAAATATATCTTTACACAGTCATCCTGATTACAATCATGGGGAGCAATGATCAAGACAGTCTTTTCTATCATTCTACTTGCTGTATTCTATTAGTCAAATAACAATAGATTGAACTGCTATATGAACAAGACTGCCACCTTTACCATGCCAACAATATCAGCTTTTTTCTTCACATTGAGTGAAGCTGCCCCAGTAAAACTGCCATGCTTGCCGCATTCACTGGGAAAAATACAGAAGTACACCATAGCAAATCATACTGATACTCAAATTCAACATCTTTTCCAAGTGAAAGAACTTATTATATAAATAAATCCAAAATATAAAATAGCACTTACAATTCAGTATCATCTGTATTTCTTTAGCTCTGCAGTTTTTTTCCTCCTTAGTCATTTGTGTGTGCATAATTCTCAGTGTATTACTTCCAGCATCACCTGCTGCTCTCTCAGAGTTATCATTCTGTCGGGTGAAAAAAAAGTGCCACCATCTCACGGAGTCTCACTTCCATTTCACTTTTCATTTCACTCCAAAGTCGCACTACCATGCCTAAAGAAGTTTCATTTCAAAAAACCCCAAAACAAACAAAAAAAAATGTTGTTGAGTGACCTCTATAATGTAAAACACATCTCACACCCTCCACCTTAATCAGACCGGGTATGTGTTACTAATAAAATACTTCCACCCCCAGCCAAAATCTTGTGTTATCTTTTATTTTTTCTTTTCATATCATGAACAGTATCACAAACATTTTTTAGATAATGCTCTTTCTTTTCAGTGTTTATTCTAAACTGAATAGTCACTAAGACAGGTAGGTCTGATGTTAAATACACTTGAAATAAGGTCATATAGCAATGAAAGATGTATTCATCTCCATGGTAAGACCAGTTCTTGAATACAATTTGATGTTCTGTCACTTAACAATGACTGAAATAGGAGAACTTAAGACTGTGCAAAGGTATTATACCAAAAAGAATAGCAACAATTAGATCTATGCCACATGTATGGTATTCTTTACAGATTGGCCAGAGGAAAATTGTGTCTTTTTAAAGCAATAACTGACAATGATTTATGAACTCAGCTTCAATTATTGAAAAAAACAACAGGAAAAGAACCAACTGTATTGCCAACAACAAGAACAATAAGTGAGTCCCAGCTCTACTTTCAAAGTCTGGATAAATTTATTAAATAAAGTTCAATATATTTACAAAAATAATTTTCAATCTCTCTAACGCCTCGGCCAACAGCCTTTTTAGAGTAAAAAGTTAACAATCACTAAAAGACCACTTATATATACTTGTAAAACATTTAATTAAATTCAATTACATTATTATTCAATTAAAGCATGGCAAAATAAAGATTTAAAGAAATAGCCTTAAATAAGGCTTTGCCAGTTACATTCCCTATTCAAACCATACGGAACCAAAGTGCCATATTTCATAATTAGAACAGATTCCTTCTGTCTTAGTATGTTTTTCTGATAGTCAACATTATTAAAATGAAGTGGTACATGTTCTAAAACTGTTGTTTTCATACAACTAATATCTCCACCATGACATAAATTAAAATGTTCTGCAATGGGACTAGTTAGTTTTTTGTTCTTTACATCCCTAACATGTTCTTTTTATTCTGTCTGTCTGCCAACATTCTCTTTGTTTCACCAATGTTCTTGTTGTCAGCTTCAATTATATTTGGTATATCACTACAAGATATAAGTGAAAGGGGACCGACTTATAAAATTAAACATAATAAGACTCAAAGAAGAGACTGATATATAATACAACAAATTCCAAGACTGTGGAATAAGTTACCACTAAAAGTCAAACAATCAAACACATTATCTATGTTTAAAAGCAGATTATATGACTGTATGTGAAATAAATTTAAACATGGAATACAGGAACCTGCAGTACTGAAGAGCAGCTAGGATCATCTGGATATATGATAAAACTATGCAACTATTGGCATAGAAATGGAGAGTGGAATATTATTTTTATTTCCCTCAAATATTTTTTTATTTTCAATTAAAATAACATTTACATAATATTTTTAAATATCATTTTAAACAACTATATACAATATTTACAATAGCCTGACTTTCAATTATATACACTGTATGTTATTAAATATAGAATTAACAGATCAGTTATCAGACATACAATATTGATTATTGCAGAGTGTCCAAAAAAGATATAACTTTCTTCCAAGGATTATTTACCAATGGCCCGGGGATAGATTCGTAGTTCTTTGATTTTTATTTCCATCGAAGCAGTTGTCTTCAGTAAAGTGTAGAATTCTTCCAAGGTTAGGGGTGTATTTGAATTCCACCTTCTGGTTACGCATTTCCTAGATATAGTAAGTATTGTCCATAACAAATACATATTTGTCTTATTCAGATATGGACCTTCATTTACGTTTAGTATAATCAATATTTTTAGTTAAGGTAAAGGATTCATTAAATAAAGCTTGTAAAAAATGATTGATTCCATTCCAATATGATTTAATTTTATTACATTCATAAAAATATGAATCCAGTCTGCTTTATTTGACTTTTCACACCTCCAGCAAAAACCATTTGTAGTAGTACTGATCTTTTTAATACTATCTGATGTTAAAAATGCTCTATCTAAGTATTTCTAGTTAAATATTTCCAGTACTGTGTGTTAGAGGTGTAATTAACTGATAGTAAGATGTTAGTTTTAATTTCTTCTGTTAACTGCAATGACTGACCTTTTGTTAAGAACTGCCAGTATGATGGTTTGGGAATTGTTTTATATGTTATTAACTCTTTATATAGATTTGAAATGGAATTTTTCTTTTCACAACTGTTATATATAGATTCATACAGAAAACTTATTAGATTTGGAATATCTTTAAATGAGGAATTATTAATCTGCATAAATCTTGAGTGTACATTAGAATGCTTTGCAAGGTTAACCATTCCTGTATTGGAATATTGTAAGCAGTTTTTATCATATGTATATCTAAAACATTTAATTTATGTACACATTGAAACCAGCATAAGAATCCATTTTGTTCCCTGGAGGTTATTGTTTCCCTATATATTTTGTGAGGAAAGTTCTTAGTGATGGTAAATGGAGTTAAAAGGTCAAACCAAAGTGTTTGCATTGATAAGTTTCCTAAAGGAATTGATGCAATAATTAATCAGTGTTGTTTTAGAAGGTTTTGTTATATTATATTGTATACTTATGCATAATATGTACCAGGCTTTGTTTGATTTGTCTACTATTAAAAATGTTTTTAACAGATTGAATTCATTTGTTAATATAGCCATTGTTAATTCTTTCTAGTTGGCAAAATAATTTGGGTTTATCCAGTCTATTGTAGTTTTAAGCACATACGCTTTTATATATGTTTCTATTTCTGGGAAGTTCAATCCTCCTTGTTTCCAGGGTCTAATGCGATGAGTTAGAGCTACTCTATTTTTTTTGGGATACCATAAATTTTTTATTAAACATGAGTTTATTTCTTTAAGAATGCATCTTTCAGGAATTAACTGTATTGCTAATGCTACATATAGTATTTTTGGCAATAAGACCATTTTTATTAATTGCAATCTGTCTTCAAAAGTTAATATAATTTTATTCCACTTTTCTATATATATTTTTTATTGTTTCAATAATGTTTTTATAATTTATTAATATTGTTTTGTTTATATTTTTGCATAACACTATTCCTAAATAAGTTAGTGGAAGTTCTTGTTTTCCTATGATGGATTTATCTGTAACTTGTAGTTCTTTTTTCTTATTTAAAAATAGAAATTTTGATTTTGATCTATTAAAGTGTAGACCTGAAATCTTATAAAATTTCTCCATTACTTTCTTCTAGCTCTTCTAATGACTCTCTGGAGTTTGATAGGGTTAATAAAATATCATCAGCAAAAAGCATTATTTTAGATATATACTGGTCATAGACTTCTATTCCTTTCATTCTTGGATTATTGCTTATTATTTCTGCAAGTATTTCTATACTCAAAACAAATAAAATAGGAGAAAGGGGGCATCATTGTTTAGTACCTTTCATTACATGGATAGATTCTGAGGTAAAAGGACCTAATTTAATGTAGGCCAAGTTATTCATATATATGTTTTTTAGTAATAAGATGAAGGGAGGAGGAAATTCAAATAATGCTAAAGTTTTAAATAGATATTCCCAGTTGAGGGAATCAAATGCTTTTTATATGTCTAATCCAACTACAAGTGTTTCTCTATCTTCTTTATTCACATAATCTATAAGTGTAAGTATCCTTTTAATATTATCATGTGTTTGCCTGTTATATAAAAATCCAGTTTGATCATTATTAAATGTCTTTGAAAGTGGGATTTTCATTCTGTTAGCTAGGATTGACATGAATATTTTGTAATCATTATTTAGTAATGATATAGGTCTGTATGAGGTGCAAAGGTCTGATGGTTTATTATCTTTTAGAATTGGTGTTATGAGGTCATATTTCCATAAGGGTGGTATTTTTGCTTCTAACTGGACTTTGAGCAAAGTTTTATGAAAAAGGGAGATTACTGTTGAAGGGAAGAGTTTGTAAATTTCCATAATTATACCATCTATACCTGGAGCTTTGTTAGGTTTACTTTTTTTATCTTGTCAGCAATTTCTTTGTAGGATATAGGTTTTTGTAGGTCTAGTTTTAAGTTTCTGGGAATTTTTTTTTATATTGATAAGGTTTGTATCTACGTTTATTTGGTTGGTATCTAAATCTTCTTTTTTGAAGTGTTCCATATAATGGAACCAACATGCTTCAAGGATGTCTCCTATATCTGATACTTTCTTCCCTTTCTTTTCATGATATATACTACTAATGTTATTTGCTTTAGATTGTATTTTAATTCTTGCAGATAAGTTATGTAGATTTCTGGGGGAGGTGGCTAATGAGTTTATTTTTAATTTTTCCAAGGCTAGACAAGTTTTGTGTGTTAGAATTTCATTATATTTTGTATTTAATTCCTCTATTTCTTTTTTGACTTCTGGACAATTCTGATTTTTTTTAGATTTTGCTGTCAACAGTCTGGTTTGCAAGTCTAATGATTCAGATTCCCACTCTCTAACTTTGTTTTTGTACCAGCTAAGTGTCTTACCAAATAAATACGCTTTTAATGAGTCCCAAACCATGACTCTACTGATTTCTGTTGTATTATTAATTTAAAAAAATAATTGTAGTTCTGACAACATCCAAGGTCTAAATTCTTTAATTTTTGTGATGTATGATGGAATTCTAGTTGAGAGGATTAAAGGTTTAAACTCTATTTGGCGCTTCATTATCAGAGAGTCATGATCTGAGAAGGGGCATGGAACTATTGAGAAGTTGAGGATTTTTGTTTGTAAATCTTGAACTACAAATAATTTGTTTATTCTGGTTTGTGTTCCAAATCTATGGTCTTTATGGGAAAATAATAAGGATTTATGATCTTTTACTTTAAAAGTGTCTATTAAATGAAATTAATCAATCCATCTTTTTAAGGATTTTGAAGAAGTTGCTATACGAAAAGACTTCTTGGTGGTTTCAGAAGCTTCTAAGGTACAATTAAAGTCTCCTCCCAGTATAAGATTTCCTTTATAATTGTTGGAAATAAAATCTAGGTGTTTTTTAACCGTTCCTGCTCCAATTCCTGGGAACCAGTATAGATTAGCTAAGGTTCATATTCTGTTATTAAATGTAATTATAACAAATGCTAGTAGACCTTTTGTCTTCATATTTATAAATAACTTTTGGAGTGATTATGTTTTTCTTCCAGAGAATTGATACTCCTTTTGCCTTTGTTCTATAAGCTGATTGAGCTAAGACTGTATATTCCTTAGGGTTTCAAATAAAGCTATCATTAGTCTTAAAATGCGTTTCCTGGAGAAATACTACTTGTGCCTTATTTAGATTTAAATATTTTAGTAAGTTTATTTAAGCCATTAGTATTTAATGATAAGAATGTTAAATCAATTTCAAGTTATTGTTGGAATAAACATTTTGCTTCTTTTTTCATTTTGATTATAGTAGTTATACCATACTCTCTGATAACATTGAATGTTATTTTTATGTGTGTAAACTTGGGAGTGTAATTTAATGTTCTTTCTTCTTTAAATACAAGTAGGGTAAAATTCTGGTCAGGCTTTAAAAAAAGTACTTTTATAAAACATTAATTCTAAAGTATCAAATACAAGTAAATATGAATTTCCCATTAAACATGGAATGAAAGTCATTCCTAATCCAATAGATAAAGATAGATCTAGTGGATTATCACTCATACCTTTAACCAACAATATCAACTGAGTTCCATATGTTAAATTATTATATGGAGAATTTTCTTAAAAGAGATAAGAAATTCTATATTATTCTATTATTGTTCTATAGTATTTTATATATCAGGATGGAATGTTAGTATTGTAAACAATTATGTTGACTTAGAAAATATCCAATATTTAGTTACCCTTAAGAGATCCCAAACATGTCAGATATGTCATTTTGGATAAATTAAATGCAGCAGAGGAGCATACACTAAATAAGCCAACAACAAATAGATTATTACTAAAATAATTTGACTAAAAGAACTCTGCAGGAGACAATGAGTGATTACCAATGAAATATGAATTTACTGTAGGTGTGCTGTCTTCCTTTACTTTGCCACTCTTCAGCTCACCAACTTCAACTTACACTTATGAAAAGACATGGCTTATCAGTGGTATCCTGACTCTGAGTAGAGGCGTTCTACATTCTAGTGTGTAGTGCTTTTACATATTTATAGATTTACAAAGCAGAGTCTAAGAATGAACTATAATCACTCTGACAATTCCCATCCTGCATAGGGCACCTCCTGCTTCCAGAATGGGTAATCACATCAGGTCTAGAATGAATGTGAAGGTAGCTATATAGTAATCAAGACTTACCTTAGGTAAGTATTAATCAAATAGTATTTAGAGCATCTTAGAGAGTTCTCAGGGCAGTTAGAATACACTTTAAGCCTCTCCTCCCTTGACCAAAAATAGAGATTTCCCTTCCCTTTCTTTCCTTTGTTTTAAATCAGTACTAATAAAAGAAATTCAGCAAACACAGGTTAAACAGAAATAACATTCAGTAGTCCATCTTGTACATGACTCGCAATCCATTAAACAAGTCAGTGACTAATATCACTTTAGTAAACATTATAAAGACAAATTAGAAATAATTTCCTTGCTCTTTAAATTTTCTGATAAAGCAAGAAGTTAACAATAAGCTATTTAACTAAAACTATAAAGCATTTCAATTTTTCCTTGCATGTATACATTTCTACTTATATTGTAGTGTTAATAGCTGTCTTTGAAATCTGTACAATACTTCACTTATTCAAATCATTCCTTTTTCAATTCAGGTTTTGTTTTGTCAAAACAGCAACAATATTTCAAGGGCACAATTAATATTTAGACTGATGTTTTAAATAAATAACTTGTCAGTTGCCAATTGAGTTAGTTTAGAATGTATGGTTAGTGCAAATATAGCATGGAGCAAAAATAATATGTATTTTTTCGTGTGCCCTAGAGACTGTCATATGCAAATGTAGCATATATAGAGCAGATAGCTTTTCGATTCAGGTTGTTAAAGTAAGTTATGCTTATTAATCAGGCAGTTTCATTTAAATTCACAAGTAATTTGAGTCCACTTTTCCTCATAAATATATGTCACAATTCATTAAACAAAGCAGAGTCTAACATCTGTCTAATAATCAATATAAAGACAAATAATAGTAATTTCCTAGCTCTTCAAACTTTCTGATCTCACAAAATGTTGACAGTAAGCTATTTTAACTGATAGACTAAAACATTTCAATACTTCCTTGTGAATATATATTTTTACTTTTACTGTAGTGTCAAGAACTGTCTTTGAAATCTATGCATTACTTCACTTCTTTCAAGTCATTCATTTTACAGTTCAGATTATGTTTTGTCAAAATGTCAATAGCATTTCAAGGGCACATTTAATATTTATACTGATATTTTAAACAAATAGCTATCAGTTGCCAAGTGAGTTTGTACAGAGTGTGAGGTAACTGCAAAGATAACATGTTGCAAAAAGTAATATGTATCTTTTCCTGTGCACTAGAGACTGACAATTTCAAGTAACATATAAAATGTAACTTTTACAGTGGAGTCAGCTTGTGAAATCAGCATGTTAAACTGAGTAATACTTTTTAATCAAGCAGCTACATTTAAGTGCACATGTAGTTTGGGAACATTTCAGTTGTGTTTCCAGGAATATGTAATCCTATGAGGATAAATCATAAAATATTTACAAATAGTCCTAACCCGCGGTGGTGGTGCTGCGGTAGCGTTGTCACCTCACAGTAAGACACTGTCCGGTTTGATTCTCAGCTAGAGCGTCTTCTGCGTGGAGACATGCGTGAATGGGCGTACCTTCGTTGAAGGTTGTGCATCAGGCCTGGCAAGCCAGTAGGTAAAAATCAACTGCCGATCATTAGCAGACTTGGGTTCCGCTGTGGCGACCCCTAACCGGGAAAAGCCAAAAGACACAAACAATGTATTTATTTTACCTTGCTTAGGTTGTTTTTCATTTTAATAACTAAACAACATTACCTTTTCTTATCATTTGTAATCTGTGAGGCTAAATGCACTTCACATGTTCACAGTTTCCTTAGAAACTGCAGCTGTTGTTTACTGTTGCTATGGCAACGCAAATAGAATGTGAAGAAAGCTTCACTTCTCTTAACCAACAGTACATTTTCCCTCCTTATATATATATATATATATATATATATATATATATATTTGTTAATACTAAAAGGAAATAATTCAAAGGACAAATGTACATGAATGGAACATTTCAGAATAACAAACATGTCCCCAATCCCAATAAGCATAACAGTGACTATCATTAATCTAATAAATATTGTAATAACAATTAATTAAGTTCACTATTCCAATTAGTGTACCAATTAGTCTACCTTAAAACTAGATTATTTTAGACTACTATTTATTTATGTGTAGATAGTGAGTTATTAAATATATACAGACTATATTAGTATAGTAAATATGAGAGAATTTAGAAAGGGAGACAAGATGCAGTTAAAATAAATAATGAGAAAAGAGAGAAGAGAGAGAAAAGAGAACATTAAGAGAAAATACACATATACTATGTATGTTGATTTACAGTATGCATATTTTATGTGCTATATAACCCTCCTTCTGTGAAAGAAAAGTACCCTGTTTTACATACCTGAGGTAATGTGAAAACTCTCATGTGTCATCTATTTTAAAAAATATAGATAAAGATTCCAGTAGTTAGTTACCTTTGTTTTAAAATTCCAAGCAGTAAAATTGGCCCTTTAAAGTAATGTTAAAACAATTCATATCATAGTAGATGCTTTGAGAGATTTGGCTGTAACAGTATCAGTATTTTGCTTCTTCTTTTTGACATCCGTCCAGACATTTGTTTCTTTTGTTCTCTTGAGAGAAGGTGACATCCAATCCATCTCATTGGCATGCAGCATTCTTATCTTAGCTGGATATGCAAGTTGTGCCTTGATGTTATTTTGTTTCAGAAACGTTATCATTGGCCACACTTTTTTTCTTTGTTCCATTATTCTAGATAAATAGTTGTTATCAAATCTTATCAAGCTCTGTTTATATTTTAGAGGTGTTTTCCTCCAAGCAGATCTCAAAATCAGTTCCTTGTTCAAGTATGAAAGAAATTTGATAATTATTGACCTAGGAGGAGAGTTTGAGTTAGTGGCAGGTTTCCCAAGAACTCTGTGTGCCCTTTCAATGCCAAAGGAATGTCTTTCTTTTAAATTTAAAGTCAGGGATCCAGCTTGATAAAAAGGAAATAATATCCTCACCTTCTGTGTTTTCAGGTAATCCGAAAATCCTGATGTTATTTCTCCTCTCCCTATTTTCCAAGTCATCTACTTTATTAACCAACCAAGTATTTTGTTTAACAAACAGTTCTTTCTGTGTTTCCTCTTCCTTAAGTCTGCTTTCTAAGTCATTTAGAGAAACCTCTATTCCTGTTATCCTTGTATGGTGTTGTTGTAGCATTTCCTTGAGGGTGTCAGCCTGTTTTTGACTGCTTGTTTTAAGATTTTCTAGGTTCTCTTTAAAATCATCCATCTTCCAAGACAACTCCTGCAGGGTAGATGCCATCTGTTGTAGTTCCTTCTTTAAGGCAGCATCCTGGTGAGAATTCCTTGAGGTGCTCATTTTAACAAGTGAATATATCTCCAAGCTTTTACAGGAAATTATTTGGAAAACTTCACTAAAGTTTCTAATTATGTAGATTGGTCCTTTACCTATAAGATTTTATACTTTGAAGAAAAAAAAAATATTTTTCCTGTCTTATTTAACTAGTTATATAGAGCTCTAAAATACTACTACTTTCAGTTAGCCATTCAGGCTCCGCCTCAGTGGTATATTATTGACTTGATACACTTTTGGGTGTTGACTGCAGGAAGGCTGCAATTTAGCATACATCTCCAGCTGTCCTGTTTAGAAAACAAAATGAAGTACTTTTTTAAACTTTAGCAATGCACCATCTAGAAAAGGCCCAAGTATGTAAGGATTGCTTTCCAGGAATACAGTATATTAGTTACAAATGCAAAGGGATTAAGTCTCAGTGTAGGACTGTATTGGATGGAGAAGAGCAAATACCCAGTCTGTGGTATCTGAAGCACATGCTTTAGCATATGAACTACATAATTTAATCGATATTTGATTAACTGATTGATTGATTGACAACCAGGTGGGTAGACTAGTACATGGAATTTTTCAGACACTGCCCAGTTAGTATGGCAATAAGC
The DNA here is from genome assembly GCF_019279795.1 of Protopterus annectens. Classification (NCBI taxonomy): domain Eukaryota; kingdom Metazoa; phylum Chordata; order Ceratodontiformes; family Protopteridae; genus Protopterus; species Protopterus annectens. The sequence goes on from NC_056729.1 coordinate 1,342,377,039, forward strand.
CGATGAAGTAAAATATGTGAGCAAAAAACCCAAGATACCAGACAATATTTAACAGGGCTGGCCTTACACATAGGCTAACTAGGGAATTGTCAAGGGTGCTGTGCTTGCAGAGGCACTCCTTCTCTACTCATTTATTTATTTTTTAAGAGTAATATTTCTTTACTCTAAAAATAAATAAATAAAGTATCCCTGCAAGGGAAAAATGCTTCTGTAGCTGTGATCCGGTTAACTTGGCATTCAAGTCATGTTATGTTCACCTTAAACGTTGTGTGATTATGGGAGCACAGACCTAGCAACATTCAAATTTATGCACAAAGGCACCTTAAGGAGTGTGTGTTTTTTTTATTTGTACAGCAAGGGACAGAGCAGGGACAGACCAGAGGCAGGGACATTTTGCAGAATTCTCGGTGGAGAGGAAAGGAATCATGTGGCATTGGTGTGAGAAGTGTTATTACCAGTTTTATATTTTGATGGCAGTGATCAACCAGATATTTTGAACAATATATATATGCCGCGGTGGTACGGCATATTTATGCACAAAGGCACCTTAAGGAGTGTGTGTTTTTTTTTATTTGTACAGCAAGGGACAGAGCAGGGACAGACCAGAGGCAGGGACATTTTGCAGAATTCTCGGTGGAGAGGAAAGGAATCATGTGGCATTGGTGTGAGAAGTGTTATTACCAGTTTTATATTTTGATGGCAGTGATCAACCAGATATTTTGAACAATATATATATGCCGCGGTGGTACGGCGGTAGCATTGTTACCTCACAGCAAGAGGTTCTCCTGTTCGATTCTTGGCTGGGCTTGGGAGTGCCTTCTGTGTGGAGTCTGCATGTCCTCCCCACGGTTGGGTAGCATTCAAAAGACATGTGTGCATAAATGGGCGTGCCTTCGTTGAAGGTTGGGCATCGAGCTGGCACCTCAGCATTTCATAAAAATCTACTGCCAATTATTAGCGGACCGGATTTCCGCTGTGGCGACCCCTTACCAGGAAAAGCCGAAAGACATTAATCTGACTTTGTGATTTGTGTGGAACAACTTGGATTGGAGCACTTTAAGGTGTGTCAAATTGTTTGTGTGGACTGTGAAGGCACACATCTCAACCTCTTAGCAAGTAATCTGGACAAAGTCCAAAATCTTTGGGAGGAGGCAATGGCCCAAAACTAGGGAAAGCTTTTAAATATTGCTCTTATAAATTTAGAAAGTTGGAAAATAACAGGATGTGTATTAGCATGGTTTCTGAAGGATTTGAAGTCTGAAAAATCAAATGTTTGTCATTATTTAGTAACTTCAATCCTCAGTGACATGCCAGAAAAAACATAGATTTTTATGAGGAACAGACTAAACATATGAGGCAAAAATTAGGATATTCTGTGAAAATCTAGACAGTTGAGAGGTATGTATGGAGGTGAAATACTATTACATAACCATCTGACATGGTACCTATAACTGCTGGGTGGGGGATTGGGCTGGGGTTGGTGGGTCAAAGGTATCTCTGTTGTCATTTGCTCAGTTTAAGTAGTCACTGTGGCTTAGCAGGACTAGTGTGCATTTGTGAGAAGTAAGATGAGAGTACTTAACTTGACACCCGATATGCACTAACAGAGTTGGTATAATAGCTGTGTCTGTCTTTTGTGAAGAGAAATAACTATCTGTCTGCTTATTGTTTTTATTTGCAGTGCTAATGTGATTATGTGAAGCTGCATGCAATATTTTAATGTTTTATTCCAAAAACAAATGTATTGTTACACATTACATTACTATTTTATAAATATAAATATAATAATAAATTATAAATAATAAAGCATTACTCTTATTAAATAAATAGTACATTATATTGTAATATATTAATATTTGTATGATTTTACTATTTTAATATTTTAAACTGTTTGGAACAAAGGTGAAATGCATTACACGATCATCCTCTTTAATCACTAGCAGATGTCTGAATTGTACATAGAAGTGGCTGTAACTGCTTGGTGGAGGTTGTCTGGATGAAAGTAAATGATCTTGTTGTCACCTGTCCAGTTTAGCAGTCATTTCTCAAAAAACAAAACAACAAAAAAACAAGGGATAAATGTGTCACATTCAGAGACCTTCGGATATTATAACTGGATTTTGACATGAGTTTAATAATCACATCTGCCATGAATCCCACCTCGTCTAAAACCAGCTCTGCTCATAGGTGTACACAGAAGGACTCTGTACTTGTTTGGGGGGACTGGGGACAATGTCATAATTTCTTGAACAGATTCCTCCCAAACTTTAGAGGTCTATATATCTTGTGGTGGACTGGGAATAGTATGGTCATTATTCATTAACTTTCTACACAAACTTCAGAGGGGTACACATAAGGTACTTGTAGCTTGTATATGGGGTACTGTATTGTCTCTAGAAGTAACAAGGTAGAAATATGATTGCAATCTGTATTTTTTCCATTTTCTTCACAATCAAATATCTGATACACACACACACACACACACACACACACACACACACACACACACACACACACACATATATATATATATATATATATATATATATATATATATATATATATAGATGGCTATATTTTTGGGGAGAGTAAATAAGCATGCTATTTATATATATATGTTTGATGGCAGATATGTTATGTTCTATATTTATTTTCAGTTCTGCCCTTTTCTGACATCAAAGAGGTACACAGAAGGTGACTGTTTTGAGGGTAGGATGTAAGGAGGCATGATGTATATGAATGACAGCAGCAGCAGCTTGAAATATGACTGTGAACATTTATGGCTTAATTTTACCCAGTTTAACACCATAAGGGGATACACAGAAACTGGCTACCTATTTTGATGGGGGGTAAGGGCATGGCTTAATGCAGTTATTTCCACACAACGTTATTACAGAGTAGTCTTGTTTAGTTATGAGGTGTTGAAATGGTGCAGGAAAAAACAAAGTTGAAAATTAATAGTAAATTTCTTTCTTTGATCATGTTTTTTCTTTAAGTAATCACTTGATGAAAAAGCTTTTCTAAAAAACTCTAAAATTTGAGGATTCAAGATGGTGACTGACCTGTAAACACAATTTTTGCACAGCTCCATACTCCTTAATTATGCCAATACCTCTATGTTCACATCAGAAGCTCTACCTTAAATTATTTCTTCCTTTAAAGTCATTTTGAAGAACAACTGAGTACAAATTATACTTGTGATACCTATCCTCAAGTGGCAGTGTGATTTGAGAAGATCTGTGCTTGGTCCTGAGGGCTACAGAAGTTGAAAAAAGCCAACGAGTTTAGAATATTGGAGGCCAAAACTCTAACACTTAATGCAGATTATTTTAAACAGTTAAAAAGTGGAAAATACTCTGAATTAAGCTATAAAATATTTTGTGATCTATCCACTTATATCAGAAAATGTTGGAGAAGCAAGAACAAATGGAAATGCAGATTTCCAAAATCAAATTGTCAACAATTTCCATGCCTGAAAAGGAAACTACATTTAGCCAAACTAGAACTTCTAAACAGCAAATAGGTAGGAGATCATCCATTAAACAACTTCTTGCTCTTGAGGATTTGAAAGAATTGCTTCAACCTCTATAATTGGCCATCCAACAACTTACTGGGCAGGTAAAAGCACTTGGTCTTAAAATAAAACAAGTAGCCAGCAGATTAGAAATAACGAAAACAAAAGTTATGGAAAATGAAGTTAAAATTGAAAATCTTCAGAAACTGCCAGTATTATACCCATATCATTCAAGAGATCCAAAACAAGCTATTGGATCTAGAAGCAAGGAGTAGATGAAATAATACACTTGTTCAGGGACTGTCAGAGAAATATGAACAAGTTACTTTATTAGAAACCCTGCAACAAATCATTGGGGCTCTTCCAGAAAACCAAACAGTAGCTAATGAAATCATTATAGGAAGGGCTCAACGTGCTGTACAAACATCTATCATTTCGGACAGGCCATGACAAATTTATGCGAGATTGATAAACTATCAAGATGCGGACATTTTGGCTGAAGCAAAAAAAAAACCTTAAATTGGAATAACAATAAAATCACATTTGCTCAGGATCTACCACTTCAAATCATACAAGACTGTCAGAAAATGGCACCATTCTGCTCATAACCTAATCTTCAAGAAAATAAAATTTCAAATGAAGTATGCTGAGACTTTGATTTTCCAACATAATGGTAACAAATACACTATTAGCTTATTCAAAGAAGCTAAGCCAATCTTTAATATCTTTAATTGCTCTCTGACTTGAACAGCTCAACATGAAGTGTCTTAACATGGATTCTATGCTTCAACAAGAAAATGCTATCTTGTTTGATAAGTCTTCAACTGTTGGGGAGAAACTCTTAAATACGTTTATGATGGACTTTATTTAATGTTTATCGTGACACCGGATAGGGTTCACACTTGAGAGTTTTTAGAGTGCTATTGCTCTGTATTTTTCCACCATAATGGTGTGACTTTATTATGAATTTAAGACTGTTATCAAAGAGTGTACTATACATTTGATAAAAATGTTAGTTTGCTTATAGAAAATATGAGTTTAAATGCATGCATCTTGGTGTCCTTGTTGGCTTAAACGTGGTCAGTGCATAGAAAATGTTTTTTCACTTGCAGGATGGTCGTTCTATTTCTTCCTTTGTGTATAGTATGGTGTCTCCTTAGTCCTGTATAGATCAATCATTGGTCCAATGGCTTAATCTGGGGTTGTTCCTTGCTGGCCATTCCAATGTGAAATCATTGTGATGGTATGTCTGCTGTCACGGGAAATATTGCACACTTGGAAAGTCAAATGAATCAAACAAATCTACTAGTATCTGGTGCCATTTTGCACAGACCTAAATTATAAAACATAAAACTTTAAATGGAGTATCCAGTGAATCTGAATTTGCAACATAAAGGTAATAATCAAATTGTTTGCTCAGTTGAACAAGCTAATCAGACCTTTTTTGGCAATTTCAATAATTCTCTGACTGGTGCACTCAAATTAATGGTGTTTGGCAAAATGTTCGGAAAGCGATCTGATAAATATGAATCTGTTTTGTTTGGTACTCCGATGTCTGTTGGAGAAATGCTTAAATGAATCTATAAATGAATCTTTATTGTTTTTTATATGAGCATGATGGCCTTTATTCAGTCCATATTCTGATGCATATGGTTCACATTTGAGAGTTTTGGAACGTAATTACTTCGTATTTTTTCACAGTAAAGGTGTGACTTTATTATGAATCTATGTCTGTTATCAAACTGTATAATATAAATTTGATAAAAAACGTTAGCTTTCTTATAGAAAATTGAGTTTGAGTGTACGCATTCCGGTGTCCATATTGGCTTAAACTTGGTCAGTGCATAGAACATGTTTTTTGCTTGGAAGATTATCGCTTAATTTCTTCTTTAGTGTTGAATATAGGTTTATAGGTTCATAGGTGTGTACTTGGCTAATAGCCCTGCAGCCTTTACAAGCTTAGCTCATAGGATTACCCTGGCATAGTGCCACCCGACCTTAGTTCCCAGTGCCTCTGTTGAGTAGAGCCACTGGAGTGATCCCCAGGGTGAATTTTCTATTTCCCATCCACTAAACAAGATTTCTCATAAAGAGGGCCAGTGAGGTGCTCTGTTTGACATGTATGGGAAGTCTATTCCATAGCATGGGCAGTCTGTGGGTTATGAACCTGTCCCTCCAGCACGTTCTGTTCATTATGGTAGAGGTTGAAGTCTCTGGAGCATGTGGTGTGGAGGGATTGGGATTTCTTTAGCTGTAGCATTTCTAACAGAGCTGGGTCAGACATGGCTTTGTAAGTGAAGCAGGGATCGCCTCTAAGTAGGTGATATAAGACAGAGAAGAGTTGGAGTTTTTTGAGTCTTTCCATATAGGACAAGTGTTTAAGGCCTAGGATTCTCTTTGTGAGGTACTTTCGTGTCCTCTCCAGTTGTTGCAGGTGTCTAATGAGGTACATGCCAAATGATTGGCCTAATGAGGGAAGAGTAGAGGGAGACAATGATCTCTTTCTTCCTGGATGCAAAACCCTTAGTAATGGGATGTGCCACATAGAAGGACTTTCTGACCACAGTGGCAATGTGGTGGTCAAAAGAGAGGTTGCTGTCAAGCTGTGTTCCCAGATCTCTTATAATGCCTACTGTGTTCAGTGGACTACCATTAATGTGGTAATTAATGGGAACTGGATTTTTCCCAAAGGGGATGACGACACATTTTTTGCCATTGAGCTTAAGGCCATGGTTCTGACACCAGTCGTTGGTCTCAGTGAGGCCTTTCTGTAGGATGTTAGCATCACATGGGGAGTTAATAATGTCTCCCAACTTGCAATTGTCTGTGAACTTTGTCAGCCAGAGTCCCATCGTGTTGGCCTGGACTTCTGAGAAGCAGATACCAAACAGGAGAGGACCCAGGACTGATCCATGTGGGACTCCACTCATGACTGGTCGGCAGTCTGACTTGGAGTCAGCTACCTTCACACTGTGGGTTCTATCTGTGAGCCAGCTTGCAACCCACCTAATGATATAGGGGTTGATGCCTAGCTTAGTGAGTTTTTCTATGATTCCTGAGTGGGGAATGGTATCAAAGGCCTTGGCCAGATCAAGGTAGGCTGTATGAACCACCTTGCCTTCATCCACAGCTCTGGTGACTGACTCAAAGAAGTCGACCAAGTTGAGCAGGTATGATCTACAAACTGTGTGGGATCCAGAGTTTGGAGATTTCCTATATCCTTGTTTATTAGGTCCATGATGATGCGTTCCATAGCTTTGCATATCAGACTTGTCAGGTTAATAGGATGATAGTTCCCAGGGTCTGTAGTCGCTTCTCCTTTGTGGAGAGGGATGACTGTAGCAGTGCGCCATTTGGTAGAGACAAAGCCTGAGGTGAGGCTGTGATGGAACAGAGCACACAGGTGAGGTGCCAGTTCACTCAGTAGTTCATGTAGAACAAAGCCAGGTATATATGTCAGGTCCCATAGAAGCTGTATTCTTGGCCTTGGACAGTGCTGTTATAACCTGTGCAGCAGTAGTACTGGGTGCCTGGCAATCTGCTGATATTATGATTGATCCTTTGGGGGGGAAGAGAAGGGTAAAGTTGGCAATGAATCTTTTGGCTTGGTATAGGAGGTACCATTGTGCAGTAGCTTAGAGCAAATCTGGGTATTGACATGGAGATTCTTTACATAACTATAGAAGGCCTTGTGGTTGTCTTTACTATCTGCTGCAATTCTGTTTTCATAGCTAGCTTTAGAGGATTTGATGAGGGATCTCAACTTTTTGTTGAGGCTGATAAGGGAGTTTTTCCAGTCTTGGGACTTCACCTTATTCCGCATGTCTCTTTAGTCCAGTATAGATCAACCATCAGTTCAGTGACATCTTCATGGGTTGTGCCTTGCTGGCTGTTCAGATGTGAAGTCAATGTGATGGTGTGTCTGTAATCAAGGAAAGTATTGTACACTTAGAAAGCCAAGTGATTCAAACAAATCTACTAGTAGCTGGCACCATTTTGCTCATACCTAAATGATTAAAAAATATTATTATAAAACATGAGCACAGACTGACAGTGGTAAAAGTAACATTCAAAAAAACCCACTGAAAAGGCACAGCAGAGACACAAACAGAATTAGCGCAAACCTCCTTTAATCACTGCTTTCTTCAATAAAACTTCTTTAGAAACAAAAATATCTCTAAAAACATAACCTTATATACATTCAAATCATCCATTAACAGATGGGAAGAAATTAAGCATTTAATAAACACCACCCACCTCTTAAAACCTTTACACCTATGGGTTTTTTTGAAAGACAAAAAATTAAAGTTTTTTAAGTGATTTTTGTATATTCATATTTATATTTACATTTTTATTTTATATGTGTATTAATCAATTCAGAGTCTATGTTCGTGCATTGAAAACAATTACAGTGAACAGCTAATAATAGAATGTTAACAGCAAAAAATAATTCATCAAATGGCCATAGTTGGCCAACATCATGAATGTAATCAACCAAGATGGGGGGCTCCACCCACCACACCCACACCCCCCCAAATATATGCACCATCTCCGAGATTGCACTGCAGTGGGGATGGGGAATAGGGCAAATTTAAAAAAGGGTCCTTTGCTTACCTTATGCATCATGGTAATTCCTGGTTGTTGCCCAACTATGGCTATCCGATGAATTATTTTTCCCTGTTAAGCATGTTCGGTACGTTAAATTTTCTCTGCTAAACATTTTTGCTGTAATTTTTTTTTTGATGCACAAACATAGACCCATTAATTAATTCTTTAAGATATGTTTACTTATTTAACAAAGGTTCATGAAAATTTTTAAGAGGTGGGTGGTGTTTAAATGCTTGTTTTTCATCTGTTAATGGATGATTTAAATGTAGATAAGGTTACGCTTTTAGAGATGTTTTTGTTTCTGAAAAAATCTTATTGATGAAAGCAGTGATTAAAGGAGGTTTACGCTGACTTTGTGTGTGTCTCTGCAGTGCCTTTTCAGTGGTTTTATGATTAGAAAATAAAAATGCTAAATGAAGTATGTAGTTTCTCTGATTCTCCAACATAAAGGTACTTATCATATTGTTTGCTCAGTCAAAAAACCTAAACAAACCTTTATTAATGCCATTCTGGCGTTCAATCTGGTTTGATATTGTTAATCATCGGAATGTACATGGTCTGTATTTTTTGTGGCTGAACAGACTAATCATGTCCACTTCCATTTGAATGAACTCTGGTCACATTTTGATTGAATAATCTTTAGTCTGTGGACTGGTAGTTTGAACAGGACTCGTTCCTTCCTTGTTGATCACGCAGAAGTGGATTTATCACGAATCTATGACTACCATCAAGGGACTTACCATACATTTGTCAAAGACTGCATTATATTTCTTGTGAGTGAATGCAGTAATCATTTCCACTTCTGTCTGAGCAGAATTTAATGCCATTTTGTTCAACTACTGATTAGTCCGCAAGCTGGATATTTGAACAGGTCTTGTTTATTCTTTATTGTTCACCCAGATATGAACTTATCATGAATCTATGACTACCATCAAGGGTCTTATGACACATTTATCAAAAACTGTATTATATTCATGGTAAATTGACTCTATGTATGTGCATCTTGACATACGACCTGGTTAGAGGTTGAGAGGCAATAGTCTGGTTAGGTAATGCACTCTTTCGTTGAGATGGGAGTTTTATCCATGGTTTATTTGATGCTGAATCTGTAGACATTTTGTCCTTATAAAGACTGACCCTAAGACTTGAGGCTAACCTAAGGGGTGTTTCTGTTTAAATATCCAGATGCGGTATAATTATTAAACTCTCATCATGAGACACACTATAAGTTTGGCAAAATCTATACTTTGCTCATAGAAATTAGAACTATATGTAAATTTCTATACCTTTTTGATTGATCTTGAAATTGTACAGCTGTGGCAATGATGCCAAATTTATTAATACTATATGGAGCAGTAGTGTTAAAAGGATATTTAATAATGGCACTTCCTATTATATCTTACAATTCCATGCCTTTTGTAAGTATTCTAAATACAGTAGCTGTGTGGTGGGGCAGTTAGTGTTTTAGCACAGTTTGTTCTTACTTACTGCCAAATGGAAAAATATTTTATTAATTCTTCTATTGTTTCTAGTAAGGGGAACTTAACAAAGTTGTAATCTAAGCTATTTTGTAGTCAATACTCTTTGCTTGACCTAGCTACGTTTTCTTCCTGGTGTTTGATAGTTGTGGTTAGGCATGGGTTTGTGTCAGGAAGAGTTAAATGCACCTGCCTATACTGATAAATTATTTCTCTTCCTTTGAGATTGTTTTGATGCTATATGTCAAGTTAATCTCATTTACATTTCAACCTAGAAATTCTAAATACTCTATATGTGGGTAATATAATCCTGGAATGCTAAAGGTCTACGATAACTTAAAAAGAGGAAATTATGTTTGCACTTATTCTAAGTCAAAGTAAACTTTATTGTTATTTAGATCCACACATGAACGCAGACTAAATGAAATTTCATTGTTTCACGCCCAATGTGCAGACAAAAAACATTTAAAAATACAACAGTATAAATATAAAAACAGAACTACAGACTCTATATATATGACATTAATATTGATACTAACACTAGGACATAATTACAATTTTTGTATCTCTATCTATAGCAGAACTTAATATTGCACAGTAGATATTGTACTTAGAAGCTTTAAGAAGTGGTAGACTAGAGACCATTTTGTCCATTGCATGGAATGTAGCTTGTATTTCAAGTTATTGCACTAAAGTAATAAGCATTCAGTTAACTATTGCACAAGTGAGAGAACCTAGTAATGAGTTATTGCACTTTAAGGAAAATATATTTCCTTCAGCCTGTGTGGCCACTGACTAGGTGACCTGTTGGCTTGCCTGGCTACTCAAGTTTAATAGTCTGATGGCCTGAGGAAAGAAGCTGTTTCTGAATCTAGTCATTTTGCAATGTATGCTTCTGTAGCGCTTCTCCGAAGGCAAGCAGGAGAACAGTCCCTGAGTCAGGTGGGTATGGTCTTTAACAATCTTTGTGGTTGTTCCAAGACAACATACATAGTGCAGATCCTGTATAGATGGAAGTGTGGACATCATTATTCTCTCTTCCAGTTTCACCAACTTTTGGAGGGCCTTATGATCCATGTCCTTGCAGTTCCCATAGCATACTGTGATACTGCTTGCCAAAATGCTCTCAATGGTGCCTCTGTAGAAGATTGTGAGCACAGAGGACGAGAGGTTTTTTTCTCCTCAACCTGCGCAGGAAGTGGATTCTTTGCTGTGCTTTCTTGATAATGTGATTAGTATTGATGAACCATGTCAAGTCTTCTGCAATGTACACCCCTAGGAATTTGATACTCTTTACCCTTTCCTCTGTTTCTCCCTTGATTGCGAGAGGGAGCTGTGTCACCTTGATTTTCCTGAAGTCTACAATTACCTGTTTGGTTTTGCTTATGTTAAGAGCCAGGTTATTTCTGTCACACCAGTCAATCAGATGTTTCACCTCCTCTCTGTATGCTCATCACCATTGCTGATTAGGCCTACGGCTGTGGTATCATCTGCGAAGTTGATGATGTGATTTGAGCTGAATCTGGCTGTGCAGTCATGAGTGAGCACGGTGAACAGAAGACTGAGAACACATCCTTGAGGGACTGCCATGCTCAGTGTAAGTCTCTTCAATTTTATTGCCAACTCTTACTCTTTGTGGTCTGTCAGGAATGAAGTTCAAAATCCAGTTACACATAGGAGTGCTGACCCCCAAGTGAATCAGTTTGTCTATCAGATGTTGTGGTATGAGTTTGTTAAAGGTAGAGCTGAAGTCAATGAATAACAACTGGACATAACAGTTCTTGTTTTCCAGATTATCTAAGGATGTAAGGAGCACCATTGAGACAGCATTTGAAATGGAGAGGTTGGACTGATAAGCAAATTGGAGTAGGTCCAGTTCTGCAGGAAGATTTGTTGTTAAATAGCCTTTGAACAGCCTTTTGAAACACTTCATTGCTGTAGAGGTAAGAGCTACAGGATGATAGTCATTCAGGCTTGCTGGCCAAGACTTTTTTGGGCAGTGGTATGATTTTTGTTTTCTTGAAGCACTTGTGTACTATGGCCTGACATTGAGATGTGTTAAATATGTCAGTAAGACCTTTGGTCAATTGGAAAGCACAGTCTCTGAGCACTTGTCCCAGAATGTTGTCTGGTCCTGCTGCTTTCCTTGGGCTTACCTGTCTTAGAGTGCTCTGAACTTCAGCTGGGTTGAGACAGAGTGCTACTTCATTTTGTCTAGTGGCGAGTTTTGTAGCCTTTGTGTCATTCCCTTCATCAAACCTGCTGAAATAGATGTTGAGCTCATTTAGAAATTCAATATTATCATCACATTTGGTGGATACCAGCCTGTAGTCTGTCAAGGATTGTACCCCCTGCCGCAGACGTCTGGAGTCTTTTAGATCTGAGAAGTGACTCTGGAGTTTTTGGCCATAGGCATGCTTGGCCTTCTTTATTTCTCTATTTAGGTTTGATCTGGTCTCCCTAAGGGCATTATTGTCTTCCTTCTTAAAGGCAATATTGCATGGTCATATATTTCATTTGTCAACCAGGGCTTTTGGTTGGCCCTTATGGTGATGGTTCTGATGGCTGTCAGATCATCCACACATTTGGATATGTATGCCATCACAGATTCAGTATACTCATTTAGACTGATGAGTTAGCTCTCTATAGCTACAACCTTAAACATATTCCAGTTTGTGTTCTGAAAGCAGTCCTGGAGTGCTGAGGTCAGTCCCTCTGGCCATATTCTTGTTTGCTTCTTAGTTGGCATGACTCTTATTTTTAGTGGTTTATATGCAGGGATTAGCATGATGGCCAGATGGTCCAAGTATCCCAAGTGGGGGTGTGGTATCACCTTATAAGCCAGCTTGACATTGGTATATACCCTGTCCAGTGTGTTCTCTCTCCTCATGGCGAAGGCCGCATGTTGGTGATAGGTAGAACTGACTTCAGGTTTGATTGGTTGAACTCACCAGCTATTATGTGAGCAAATTCTGGATTATGAATCTGCACCTCATTGATTGCCTGGTGAAATGGCCAGTGCTTCATTGGTGTTGGCACTGGGAGGAATATAAACAGCTGTGATGCTCACACCATTACACTCCCTTGCCAAGTAGAAGGGTCTACATCTTAAAGTCATGAACTCAATGTTTTCTGAGCATTGAGTGGTAATTGCCTCACTCTAAAGCTGAAATTATATTTATACAAGAGACACACATGACATCAAGTCAATGGTCCCAAATTACTAAGAATAGTGGATTAATACTGTTATAGAATCAGGTTGCAAAGCAAATAGTTCAGGTTTTGCTATTATAATTAAAAATATATTTTAAAGACTCAACAATTCATTATAATACTGACTCAGATGGAAGATGGTGTTAATTGTTAAAAGCAAGTTTTTGGATAAATCTGTATTATTATTAAAATCTATGCTCCCTCTAATGGACAGAAAACCTTTATCATGTTGCTATGTAAAATATAAAACCTTTTTCCCAACCTTTAGTATGTTGTTGGTGGGGATTGGAATACAGTGGCAGAACCAAATGTAGATAGAACAAATAAGAATAAAATATACAAAGATTATGTGGCCAAGGCCATTGCAGAACTAAAATCAGACATTAATCTCTTTGATCATTTTAATCTTCAAAGAAATAATAGCCTAACTCAAAAACATAGGTATTATTCTTCTTGTCACAGATCTTGGTCTAAAATTGACTTCTTTTTGATATCAGAAGTATTTTTAAACTTCAGTTATACTTTTATTATTGAACCCAGATTCTTTTCAGACCATTCCAAAATTTCTCTTCGTATTAGTTTGTCCATCTTTTTTCAGAAAATAAATAGAGTTAATAATTGGACATTAAATCCTAGTTTATTCCAAAAAGAAAACGTAAAAAACAAAATCTCTATTAGAAAATGTTCTTCAAAATGACTTCAATTCACAAATTCCTATGGATATTCAGTGGGCAGCTCTTAAATCCCAAATCAGAGGCATATTTATTAGTAAAGCCACTTATTACAAAATATTATTTCATCTTAAGGAATCAGAATTAAAAGTGAAAATCAATAGACTACAGCATGACCTATGGATTAACTTTGATAAAAAAAACTGCAAAACGTAAAGGTCTCCTCCGAAAAGATCTTTATATGCTATACATTAAACAACCATTTTATGAAATTAAAACCATAGCAAGATACTCTCTGTGACAAATGGAGATACTGCCAGCACAGCTCTCTGGAATTTTGTAAATAATTATATGTCATTTGTGAATATCAACACAATTCATATAAGATTTTTTTATTACAAATGTATTACAGCTGTATGTCATAAAGGATGGTTTGTACAGATGTGCTGAAGATGTATTTTACAAAGTGCTGTTTAAAATGTATCCACAGTGTACCCTACTGGAATAGAGCAGAAATGTACATACACTATTGTAACTGTTTCAATATATATATATATATATATATATATATATATATATATATATATATATATTTTAACAGGGGAAACTGGAATACAGAAGGTTAACTTTCAAAACTTCAGAAAAATTGCTGAAATTAAATTACTTTATGGCTGGGCTATAAAAAAGATGTTATCTTTCAGTTTCAGTACAGCAACCGACACAATGTCTGTGTTGAGGAGTTTTCTGTATTGTCTTGGAAGTGTTTTATTATTTTATGACTTCCATGATCTGCAAAGATCTGAGGAAAAGCCCTCATGTATGTGTTTTTACAGGTAGCTGTTAAATACTGCTAGCTTTCAGCAGTGGGTGTTTTACCTGGGATAGAGTCAGATGACAATAACCGATGTCATTCTGCAAGCTATCTCAGCAGTAATATTTGAGATATTAATTTAAGAACTCTCTGAGAAAGACTCTGCATTCTGTATTCTGTCTTTGACCTGACAACATCAAGATCCATTCACCACATATCTGCCTTACTGCACTTAAGTAAGTTTCTAAGTTATAGTAATTCTCTTAGATATAGTCAGGAATATAGCAAAGCTTAGCTTAGATATTTTTCTTTATTTATTTGAGACTGTCCTGCAATGTTGTTTTAAATACCTCCTGTAATTTGAACTCTATTGTCACTATAAATATATACTGAGCATTTTCTTGTTCTTTTAATACTTATTATGAAATATTTTTAAACCGTTCATTGTGGTTGATCTTTGTAAAGATATTTAAATTATGAGAGTACTTGCATATATATATATATATATTTAGTGACACTGTAGGCCACTCCTAATAGCCTTGCTCTTGGTCAAACTACCATTTGTATTGATAGTTAACATTGCACAGTATGATTGGACACCCCTTGGCAATCGTTAATGGTTATAAAAAGCTAATTTATTCTAAAAGCATTGGTGGGGTTGAGTCTTTTGGGTTTTACATTATAATATGATATAATAAATTCTAGTAAAATAATTCAAATAGCAAAATATAATCCTAACTCCTCTCTGTGGATCCCTTCCTGGGTTAAAATATGGTATAACTTTGTATGTAAATCGGATTGCAACTCAAAAGCCTTACCTTTATTAAAAAAGAGAATTTCAAAAATAGTAAACTGCATAACATTCTAATACATATAATGAAAGCTCTTCAAAATCATTTTGAATTGATTAATTTGAAACATTCCTTTATGCTATTGCAACCACTTCGCTTAAATCCTAACTTAAAGCTGAACAATAGAATCGTAAATCTTTCTAATTTCCTGCTACTTAAAGATAAGTCAATCTTAGATTTTTATTTAAATAAAAATCTTTCAAATAGTGGTTTGAGAAAATTCTTTAATACCCCAAAAGCTATACCGTTATATTGAGCTAAATAAGAGAACTCATTTCAATATATCTGAATGAACCTAATATAAATGAAGCTAATATAACATTATGTAAACAATTATGGAAATCCTTCATCTCAAAAAATGCTGTCTAATACATATAAGTTATTTACATAATTATGATTTCAAAATTCCATTCTCTTTTCCAATTACTGGACCAGTATAAACCTGGCAATTTCATGTAATTGTCAACTTAAACAATCTATCTTCTAAATTTTTACCTATAAAAACTCCTCTATACACAGTTAATGATAAATAACAACACATATCTAACCCCAGTTATGCTTAAAAAAAATTACCCCAACCTGTCAGCAAATTGTTCTCTTTGTAAATATTAAAAAGCTGATCTGTTTAATATTATGGAGTTACAAACCATCATATAAACTCTGGTGTTCCCTAAAAGTTAAATTAGCAAAAACGGGTTACGAAAAAGCCACACTTTCTTGGGAATTTACATATCTCTCTGAATGGACTAGTTCAAAAAGATATTCATATACTAATCTCAGGATTCGCACTTGTTAAACTCTGCTAAACTTGTTTGGGATGGTTTCAAATAAATGTCTATCAAGTACATATTAACCTATAAATTATTTGTTTCCAATCTTTCAAAAACATTCCTAATACGAGAATTAATGGAATAAGTTGTTTGAATGTATTCTTACAATATAAACTACCAGTATAAATTTTCCAACAGTTGATTGCTTTGTCTATTGCACTAACTTCCATCTGAATTTCTTCAAAAAGCAGCCATAGAAATAGCCTATCCCATATCTATTCTTATTAACAGAACCATTAAAGAAAGAAATATCCCTGATATCTGGAAAATCTCACATATTATACCCTTACACAAGGGAGGAAACTCTACAGAATATTCTAATTATAGACCCATTGCCCTCCTGTCTCCACTAGCAAAAATCATGGAAAAATGTATTCACCACCAACTAATGTGCCACTTAACTAAACATAACATACTATCTCAATGTCAACATGGTTTCAGACCTTTTCATAGTACTACTACTGCTCTCCTTTCCTTCACTGACTCATTAACAAAAACCGCAATAATAATACCCTTTCTTCAGCACTTTTCATCGACCTGTCAAAAGCTTTTGACATGGTCAATCACCCTCTTCTCCTAAAAATCTTGGAATCACTTGCTATTGAACCGAATACCATCCAGTGGTTCACCTCCTATCTTTCTAACAGGAAACAAGCTGTACTCTGGGAGAATAAACTCTCCTCTCTTCTCCTGATCTCCTTCAGTGTACCACAAGGCTCAATTCTTGGACCCCTTCTTTTCTCCCTATTCATAAATGACTTACAAGTAGCTATTCCCCAAGCTACGTGCATACAATATGCAGATGACTCCACACTCATCTGCTCTGCAAAAACCATCCCAGAGCTTCAAACTGTTACTCAAAAGGTATTCCATTCTGTTGAAGCATGGTTCTTAAAACGCTGCCTACTTCTTAATGCCAAAAAAACAAAACTCCTCCTTTTCAAACCCACTACCAGATCCCCCCCACTGGACTTCTCTATCTCTTCTATTAACAATACTCTTATATCACCTGACTCTTCTACCAAACTACTAGGTGTGACAATTGACAACAATCTTACCTTTGATTATCACATAAACAACACTATCAAAACTGTACATAGAAAACTGGGCTCCCTCTATAGGATTAAAACATTCTTATCCCCAACAGCCAAAGCTACTTTGGCACACTCTCATCTCATTTCCACTCTTATCTATGCCTCACCAATTTACACTAACCTAAAGAAAAATAATCTTTCTAAATTGACCACTACTTACAATAGTATAGCAAGATTTGTTACTGGTAATCAATTCAGAACACACCACTGCTTGAACCTACAACAACTTCACTGGCTTGAATTACAAAACATGTTGCTTCTTTCTCAACTTCCCATCATCCACAGATCTTTTTACCTGCCAAACAACACTCCTTCATTTTTTAACCTCCTCACCCCTTATTCTAACCTGAGCTCACTCCGCTCCTCTAACAAACTCCTAGTTACTGCTACCAAATCCAATAACCTTGCAGGTGACTCCCTGTTTTCCAACTCCATTGGTAAACACTGGAACCTATTGCCCACTGAACTGACTTCTATTTTATCTCCTGTCCTTTTCAAACAAAAACTCAGACTCCACCTTACAAAACACTGGCTATGCCCCTGCCTTAATCCAGACTGAACCCATGTATTCAGCTATTCCCACTACCCCTTCATCTCTGTGACCTCTGCTACCTTCTATTTTATTTCCTCACTATTCTATCACTTACCCCTCCTCTATCCTTCTCCTTCCTGATTATATTACTCAGTTCACTGTGGACTTCAAGTAATATCTAATCTAATCTAATCTAATCTAATCTACTTACATAGTTGTCTTTAAATTCCCTTTTCTCTTTCTTATGATGTCTGATTATGCTAAATAAGTTATGCCTGTGTTTTGCTTCCAAGAACGATGAGTACACTATTGTACAACTGTTAATTGTGACTACAATAAGTTTGATTCTTTGTATAATATTTTCCTGATACAGTATATTTTTTATGCTGCTCTTTACTGCATCATATGTAATAGTTACTATGTCTTTGTGGAGCTTTTCTCCCCGGGCCTCTGCTGAAAATGGAAATATATCCAGTCAGACTAGCCCGGTTAACAAATGTAAAATAAATAAATAAATAAAATAAAATAAAACTTTCCTTGGTTTTATACCGGAGTTGTAACTTATTGGTTTTATATATATTTCATCTTTGAAAATAATCAAGTATGCAATTATTAAAATTATGTATCCTTTAATAATCCTCTTTCTTTCCCATTGTTAAATGTATTGTATTCTCATCTATTGGGCTTCTGGCATTTTATTGTATATAGTGTATATGCTGTAGACAATCTATATTTTGTATATAGTTTTTAATATTCTATAAATATGCTATGGTCTTTACTGTGTGTACTAGTCACATCCTTATGGTTGGTCATTATATTTCAGACAACTCTGCGTCTGTTAAAATTTTATTAGCATAAAGAATAAAGATTTTTGAAAAAAAAAACTTCTAAAATGCACCTCAGAATGGCCTCTGGGGCTTTGGGGTACCCATACCCTTGGCTTAATGTAATTGTTTCCTCCATGGTTACCAGAGTGCAGTCTTACTTAGACAGAACATATCGAATGAATGAATGAATAACTGCAGGAACCCAAATGATCAGTAAGGCAACTTTGAGAAAAGGAAAGAAAAAAATGTAATCAGAATAGTATGAGTAGACCTGGATGGGTTGGGCAAGGTTTGGCAGGGGTGAGCCATGAGGCCTTTTTGCCCACGGTAACAGTTTATCTAAGGCCAGTCCTGGTTGGTAAATATGAGTCTATTGTTTCTGAAACACCTGCTTCAGACATATGAACTACATAATTTGACCAAGATGCCATCAACATGTTTGTTGCAGTGCCACTACATACAAAGACACAGGGCAATGGAAGAATAATGCATTTACACAGATCATAGATCAGCAGCACTCAAATGTACTGAGTATCGGGTAACATAGATTAAGCTACCTGACTGATACAGGTCATCTGCTATGTTGTGAGATTTTGGGCTTAACTCACAGAGCTGGTTTCTTTGCAAATGAGGTATGTTAAAGAGGAAGTATTATTATTTTTTTTACCTTGCACACACAGCAAATTCTACAAAAGGAGAATATACCCATTTATTAAAGGTCATTTAAACTATACTGTGGCTATGACTGTATATAATTTAGCTATGGATACAAGTGACCAGATTTTTTTAGAATTGGTCTGACTTTTGTTTCATTAAAAATGGATATCTGAGTAGTATTTTGCCAAATGTTTTTTTTTCCATTTGTAAATGTTTACTTTGTTCCATTAATTTTAGTGGGAGAAACCTCTCATCGACTATGTGGAATGCTATATCCTCTCATGTTTGTTACTTAAATAACAGTATGCAGTCATAGGACTTTACTATGTGTTAAACCTGCATTTTCTTCCTTCCCTGTGGCAGTGTAATCTATGAGTAGTTAAAAGGAGTGGGGGTCTAGAGAGCATGCCTCGCTGCAAACCATTATTCTGTACTTGTTAATTTTCTTTCTTCCTTCCTTTCTTTTTCTCTCTTTATTCTTTTAATCCGTGTTGCATTTTTTATGATTTCAAGAGACTGAAAAAGTTTTATTGATTTTTTTAACCAGTACCTGATATTCAAATGGAAGTTATCCAGTGTTTTATCATATGCCCTATGGCTACTAAGTAAACTTTAATTAAGCAGAAACAGTAGAAAAATAAAAAAGAAGGACTTCTGGAAATTCTACAACATGGTATCTCTTCTGTAATGGAACTGCATTAACATTAATTAGTCATTGACCTTTTCTACATTTTATCATAATTACAGATCGCAAAACAACAGGTAGTATGACACCTTTCACTTAATCTTGTGGCCATATATCAGTAAAATAAAACAATTACAATAATAGAGATATGAATTATCTCATATTTCAGTCTTTTTATTAGCAAGAAGTACAGAGGTAACTACTTTGTTTTTAGCAATTCAGGCACTGATAAAACCATTCACTGTCTACCTCAGATTCAGAAATAAATAACTTATTGTGGAAAGCAAAAGTGCTCAACAGGTGGTGGCACGGAATGGGGGATGGTTGATTCAGGGACAAATGTATTGCCATCAAACAAGAAGGAGAAATGTGTTGTTGGCATCACCCACTTACGATCATATAATGATATGAAAATGAGCAACATTATGCTAATGAGATGCGCTGCAAATGTATACAAGGGTAAACAATATGGAGGAGCAATTTGGAATTGTTAAAAAAAAAAGTGTGATTAGTCAGGGCCACCAATGAGTTTCCATATTGAGATTTTTTTTGGTGAATAGGGAGAGAGACCATGATACAATACTAGTTGTAGCCAGAGCAGGATCATAGGCAAATGGGGACCTAGGCAGCCATTCCAGTGTCCCTTTACTTGTCTGTCTTCCCCCAGTTACCATGAACACTGTTCAAACATGTCAGTGTGCATGCTATTTTCTTCTTTACTTTTACAATGATTACAGTGATTTCATTTAAATCCTTTATTTCAAATGTTATAGCACAGAGATGAATGGTCGGTCTCATATTGAAAACAAACTTAGGATAAACAATAGTAAACATCTTTCCTTGCAACTTAACATTCATCGAAAATGCGTTGAAACTCACATTCATTGAAAATGCATTTGGCCAGTGATGGATTATATGTACATTTATATCCACAGACATCCCCTCAGACCCAGCAATTATAGATAAATTATGCACAATCTTTGCAGAATTAAATCCGTTTTATTATACATGTCGCTTGTCAGGTCAGGATGAAACAGACGAACAGTTGTGGGTTCAGTTCAAGCAGCTTTATTACACACAAACACATCAGGAATGAGGCTTTGTAACTTAAAATGAAATAAATTTATAAACTGAGTACCACACTCATACATGTTAACACTGTGGCTGTTCTATCAAAATGACACTGCTGCCTGAATGTGCTCACTATTTATATGCATGTGCTGACTTAAAGGTACATACACACGCTCCATTCTATATCCTCTCTTTGATAAGTAGATCATACATCAAATGACAGTATTCAATGACATGCAATTATACAGAAATGATCTTTTGACATGCAATTATACAGAACTAATTCTTTGACATGCAATCATCCAAAATCAGACATATAAAAAACCATGTCCATTTTGCTGTGTATTTTACTCTAGGTCTAGAAATATGACCTGATCGTGTAACATAAAAGTCAGAATTGGATCTAGCAATGGAGACTGTCTTCAAGGGATGTTTAACTTTGTGGACAACTGGGACATCATCAGGAACGGAAATGGATACTGAGACATGTTCTTTGGTATGAACATTGTCAGGGTTGCTCTGAGATCTAGAGTCTGTATCACAGGTATGATGCTGTGATATAGTTTCTGATACAGGAAGATGTCTGCGGTTTCTCCTGTATTCTCTACCCTCAGGTTCCACTAAGTAGGATCTAGGCTCGGCACATATGCCTCTCACTTGACCAATTTGATCAAAGCCTTTTGCTGTTTACATCCTTACTGTCTCTCCTTGTTTTAATGGATGAAGAAATCTGCTCATTTTATCATAGCTGGACATCTGAGAAGAATGCTTCTTAAAAAGTTTGGCTTTGACTGCTCTGTAATTTTTTGCATTAGGCACCAACAAACTAGAACTGATAGACAAGGTTGTTCTGGTTTGCCTAGCTAGAAGTCTCTGAGCAGGCGAGCCAAATAGGTTGTCATGGGTATATTCCTGAAATTAAATAAATTCAAGAAGCTATCAGTATTGTCACACTTTGACCTCTCTATTAATTGCTTTGCACTCTGTACTGCATGTTTAGCAAGGCCATTTGACTGTGGGTATTCCGGACTACTAGTAACATAAAAAGAAAAATCTAGCAAAGCTAGAATTTCCACTGTGTGATACCTTAAACCTCTTGTAGCAGAGGCAACATGGGATATATGCAAATTACCCCTTAAGGATATCAGGTGTTTCAGCTAAATAGCAATTCTGAATGTCCATGACCTTTTCTTTTACTTTTACCTTTAAGTCTATTTGTGGACAATATCAGGCCAATAAAACCAAAAGCCTCTAGCTGTGGACATGCATGTTTCTGCGCAGCATAAGAAGAATGTTTGACTTTTGGAAACAGCATTGTCGTACCCAACTGATATCCATAAACATTAGGGTGTCTACAAAATATCCCAACTAACAAACTAAAACAATGAGTAAAAAGGTCACACAGGAAAACCAACTGGTTAAAAAACACAAAAAGAAAAATCTAGCAAACTACTACTACAAGGACTACTAGTAACATGGATAAAGTTCCACTCTTTTGCAAATCTCTGAAACAATTGACTGGTAAACTGGGTACCATTGTCAGAAATAACATGGACTGAGAAACAACATTTTATCATAGTAATAGCACTGGAAGTTAGGTTAGGTAGCAAATCAATTTCAAACTAGTTTGAATAAGAGTCTACCAACACTAAGTAATGCTGATTGTTCCACTTTATGTCAGTGGCTACTGATGACCAAGGTAGTTCAGGAATTTGGCTTAGCTGAAGTGGCTCTTTTTGCAAATGTTGCTTAGTGCTATTACATATCGAACAAGATGAAAGTACTTTAACAATGGTCCTTTGATAGAGAAGGCCAAAATGCTAGTTCTTTCCCCCTTCATTTGGTAGAGTCAGAACATGGGTGGCCGCGATGCAAAATCTGAATGTAGTATTATTGTAAGGAAGTAGGAACAATAACTTTTGGACCTTTGAAAAGTATACCATCTTCCATCAGCATCTCATCTCTGTATGGAAAATAAGGTTGCACATCTGGTGGTACACAGGATTGCTTTGATGGCCATCCAACATTGATGAAGTGGTTGAGCTTTTGCAAAATTGTATCAGTCTTTGTATGATCTCTCAGCTCATCAAGTCTCATGGTAGAAAAATTACGTACTTTCATGACATCAAAGTCAAAATTCTCTGCATCAAGCTGTTCTGTGGTATTTCTGGGTGATCTGGATAAGATATCAGCCAGATAAAGAAATTTACTTTTTGTATAGACCATTTTGAAATTATAATTTTTTAATTTGAGCATCATTCTTTGTAATCTTGCTGGAACTGAATGCATAGGCTTCTTTAAAATAGTGACTAGAGGCTGATGATCAGTTTTGATTTGGATAGCTCCGGCATAAATATAATCATGGAACTTCGAACATGCAAATACAATTGCCAAACGTTCTTTCTCAATTTGAGTATACTGCATCTCAGTTTGGGTAATACTTCTAGATGCAAAGACAACAGGTCTGCCCTCTTGAAGAATAACTGCTCCAAGACTGAACTTTGAAACATCACAGTAAAGAACTACTGGTTTGTGGATATCATAGTATCTTAATGTAGGAGGGTTGGCAATTTGCTATTTGAGGTTATCAAATTCTCTCTGGTGTTGTTCTAACCATAACCAGGCAACATTTTTGCATGTCAGCTCTTTTAAAGGCACTGATAACTCACTAAAGTCAGAGATAAATTTGTGCAAATAGTTAAGCATACCCTGTAAAGCTTGGACATTGTCTGGAGCTGGCATGTCAAGAATGGCTGCTTGTTTGGAAGAGTCTGTTCATAAGCCTGTACTGCTAAATAAATGAGCTACATAAGTAACTTCTGGTAGCCTGAATTTACACTTCAGAGATTGAGCTTTAAGTTCACTTCATGCACACTGTCCAGAACTTTACTGAGGTTTCTGTCATGCTCTGCTGCACCATTGCTTCTGATTAGTAAATCATCCACTATTATTGCACACACACACGGTGCCTGAAAAAAATTTAATCCATTGCACGCTGAGAGACTTCACTGGCAGAATTTATTCCAAAAGGCATCCTGAGTAATCTGTATCTACCAAATGGTGTGCTGAATGTAGTCAGTAGTGAAGATTTGAAATCAAGTATTACTTGCCAAAATGAACTCTTTCCATCTAAGACAGAAAAAAACAGTGGCATTTGGCATGAGGTTGGCAATCTCCTTGACTGTACCCATAGGATCAACAAAAAGAACCAATGCCGCCAGGTGAAGCACTCTCATCAAATAAACAGAGACTGTAGAAGAAAACGATGAGTGCACCATGCGCTGTCAAGTAAACTCCGGTAAAACTTCAATAAAAGCTCCAAGTTGAACAAATGTTCGCATTTATTATTAAAAACAAAAAACATACAAACTGCAGTATAGTGAGCGCTTTCGCGTTGTTCAACAACGCTTCATCAGACATAATTGCAGTTAGGAAGCACTCCGCCTTAAATACTAATGCATGATGACATCACAATGTTCCTAAAAACATTTAACCAAACAAGAAGAGACATTTAAAACATAAAATTAGTGTTTGAGAGGTCTAGATGCTAAGAAAGGCTTAATGGAAAACCTGTCATTGAGCCCAAATCTGTGGGCTTGTAACTTCATTATCCATTTGCCCTCCCTCTCCTCAGTCCTATTTTTAAAATTACCTAATCTACTATTCTTAATGACCAACTCCAAGACCTGAAACTTGAAGCTATGTGTATTGCCTTGTTCCACTATATGTTTCGCCAAGGCATTCATTGTATTACCTTTTGCGATGGCATAAATGTGCTCTCTAATACGCTCTCGTAGCGATCTAGTCGTCATGCCCACATAAAAAATCTTGCAGAGTTGACATTCAGCTACGTATACCAAATTGACAGATCTGCAGTTGGCATAATGTTTAAATGTATATGTCTTCTTGGTGACAGGATGTATAAAACTGTCGGAGTTAGAAATGTATCTACACTGATTGCAAGTATGACAGGCAAATGTGCCTGTTTTATGAGGCGTCTGTACATTTAAGCAAGTCTTATCATAACAGAGTAACCTGTTGAGTGAAAGCATATTCCTATATGCCACTCTGGGTCTCTCATCGACCAAAGATCTAATCTTGTCATCGATCATTAGAAGGCCCCAGTGTTTAGTGATCCAGGCTGAGGATGAGTTATTTGGTTTAGGTGATGGTTTGCCTTCTTTTCCCCTGCCTTACAGACCATTCGAGAAAAGAACTTGGTCCCCGCAGGGCAGAGCAACCAAAAGGAAGATCGTGGAAGACAATTCAATGTCCAACAAGAAGGTATCGAGATCAAAGACTTAAGTGATTTTTGTACACATAATGACAATGATACAGCTGATAGTTTGGTTGTCAATATATCTAGTTATACTTTAAATGCATTTGAAATGTCTGTTCTCAACAAAGGATTGGGTTTCATACCATCGAGCTGTAATGACATTACTGACATCATTGTTGATGTCAAGCTTTTTACTAGAAATCTAGCCTTGAAAATGCTTTATGGGCATGAAGAAGGATGTACTAATAATGATTTTACACTTTTTAAGAAACCATCTTTGTATGTACCTCAGCAGCATCCTCTTTTAGATGCTTTTGAACAGGCAGTTGAAAAGGATTTATTTGAATTGTATAATGACAGAAGTGCCAAACCCCATTTTTTCAATCTAACAATGAATGAGAAAAAAGCCCTTGATAGTCTAAGAAACAATACCACTATTGTTATCAGACAAGCAGATAAAGGCGGCGCAGTTGTCGTCATGGATAGTTTCCATTATTCCAACAAGATGGAAAGTATGCTTTCTGATAGTGAGACATATCTACTAATACCCAACTACAGTCTCAATAATTTGATCAAAGGTGTACATGCCAGGCTATATGATTTAATGTTAACAGATATAATTGACAGGGATTTATATACCTATTTTTTGATTGATAATCCCTTGATCCCCTCTTTCAGGGGTCTACCCAAGATCCACAAAGATACACTAGATCCACCTATGCGACCCATTGTATCCAGTCGTGGTTGGTTAACTGAACCTCTATCTATTTATCTTGACAAAGTACTTAAACCTGTTCTCGCTGAGGTAAAACATGTCTTGAGAGACACGTCCAATTTTCTTGATAATTTGGCGGTATTTAGCCATTCACCATCTTTTAATAGGGATGACCTATTAGTCACTTTAGATGTGAAATCTCTTTTCACGTCGATTCCCAACGAAATGGGTATGGAATTTGTTAGAGCTATTTTGGTTCACAATAAGTTAACAACTTACATGATTCATAGATGTATGTCACTTTTAGAGATTGTTCTCGAGAACAATGTCCTTTGCTACCAAGAGAAGTACTATTTGCAAACAAAAGGGGTGGCAATGGGAACCCCATGTGCCAACGCTTATGCCAATCTGGTGTTGGCACATTGGGAAAGCATGTTTGTTTTGAATAATGATTCTGAATATATTGACCATCTAAATTTTTATAATAGATTTGTGGATGATGTGTTTCTTTTGTGGAGAGGAACAGTTGAACAGCTTTTGGCTTTTGTAACATACCTGAATGCCACCACTGATTTTCTTAGCTTTGAATGTTCATATTCAACAGATACTATTGATTTTCTTGATGTAAAGATTATTAAGGGTTCCCATGGCTTTGATACTGAACTTTTCAGGAAGACTTGTTGGAGAAACAATTTATTACACCGTGAAAGCATGCATCCCAAGCATGTACACAGGAACATCATTAGAAATCAAACCATTAGGGTTTCGAAATTAACATCACAATCAACAGCTTATAATGAACACAAGGAGAGCTTAGCTAGGAATTTCATATCTAGGGGTTATGGGAAGAACCATGTACTTGATGCTATTTCCAAGGGTGATTGTTGTAGATCTGATGAGGTAGCTCCTTTGATCAATAGACCATGTGTTCATGCATATCTACCCAAGACCAGAAACATGGTTAGTGTCAATAGGATTGTCATCCCCTATACCAACAGGAACAATCATGTTTTGGATGTTCTCAATAAACACTGGGGCCTTCTAATGATCGATGACAAGATTAGATCTTTGGTCGATGAGAGACCCAGAGTGGCATATAGGAATATGCTTTCACTCAACAGATTACTCTGTTATGATAAGACTTGCTTAAATGTACAGACACCTCATAAAACAGGCACATTTGCCTGTCATACTTGCAATCAGTGTAGATACATTTCTAACTCCGACAGTTTTATACATCCTGTCACCAAGAAGACATATACATTTAAACATTTTGCCAACTGCAGATCTGTAAATTTGGTATACGTAGCTGAATGTCAACTCTGCAAGATTTTTTATGTGGGCATGACGACTAGATCGCTACGAGAGCATATTAGAGAGCACATTTATGCTATTGCAAAAGGTAATACAATGAATGCCTTGGCGAAACATATAGTGGAACAAGGCAATACACATAGCTTCAAGTTTCAGGTCTTGGAGTTGGTCATTAAGAATAGTAGATTAGGTAATTTTAAAAATAGGACTGAGGAGAGGGAGGGCAAATGGATAATGAAGTTACAAGCCCACAGATTTGGGCTCAATGACAGGTTTTCCATTAAGCCTTTCTTAGCATCTAGACCTCTCAAACACTAATTTTATGTTTTAAATGTCTCTTCTTGTTTGGTTAAATGTTTTTAGGAACATTGTGATGTCATCATGCATTAGTATTTAAGGCGGAGTGCTTCCTAACTGCAATTATGTCTGATGAAGCGTTGTTGAACAACGCGAAAGCGCTCACTATACTGCAGTTTGTATGTTTTTTGTTTTTAATAATAAATGCGAACATTTGTTCAACTTGGAGCTTTTATTGAAGTTTTACCGGAGTTTACTTGACAGCGCATGGTGCACTCATCGTTTTCTTCTACTGTACCCATAGGATGATGAGGTCTTCTTAATGCCTTGTTCAAGTCTCTTGGGTCAATGCATATTCTGATTTCATCTGAATTTTTCTCATGAGCAGCTACCATGAAAAACACCCACTCAGTTGGTTCTGTGACTGGACAAATCACACCTTGCTGCTCCACTTTGTCTAACTGGACCTTGACTTTGAAACTCTCCTTGCTGGTCTGACCATTGGACTGACCTCTGAGTCTACTTTCATGGAGTACACAACTGGTAGTTTGCTTAGCTTATCATCGAAAATATCAGCATACTCTGAGAAAATAGTGTCTGGGAAACGTTCTTACATGATGTACTTCTTTAGTAAAAGAAAGCAGTTTCATTCTTAAACTGTCTCTGAGAACTAATAATAACTGCACAGGTGTTCTGATTACATACAATTGCAAGCTGTAATTGTGTCCAGCCGAATAGCATGAAAGCACGACTGAGCCTTTGGTTTGAATCTTTTACCTCCATAACCAACAAGCTTCACACAATTGGCCAGATTAAGTTGCTCACCAACTCTCACTCTAGCAAATGTTTTTGCTGACATTACATTACACTTTGAACTAGTGTCTACTTTGAGCTCTGCGGGTTTACTTTTTATCAGGACAGTACAAAATACTTCGTTGTTTGCCAGGAAATCTACTGCATTAACCTTTTCACTAACCACTGATACACCATCTACAAAAAAGTAGGGTTGCAGCTTTTTACATGATCAACTTGCTTTTTAAGTGACTTTTCTTAATAACTGAACAAGGCTTGCTTGATCTACAAAACTTTTGAAAGCAGTTCCATTTTTTTCTTGTGGCATTGCTGACCAAATGCTAAGCACTTCTCTCTTTTAGACTCATGGTTGGCTCCACAATTATGACAGCTAACAATAAGACTTGACTTGGGTTTTGCTGACTCACCCTTGTACTGCACTGAGCATGTCCTTTTTACTGAACTAGTCTTTGAACTTGCTAGAAAGCTACAAGATTGCCCTGGAAAACCCACAGGGGTTACAGCTGCCATGTGCTTAGACCTAGTTCTGCTTGCCACATGCTGCATGCTGCCTAAGCTTGCTCTAGAGGCTGTTGAAACCATGCCTTTATCACTTGTAAGCATACTTGTGTGCCTTTCTGTGAGCTCATGGATTTGACAAGTCTCTATGGCTTTGCTTAATGTTAAATCACTATCACAAGGCACTAGGAACTAAGGTTGGGCGGCACGATGCCAGAGTAATCCTATGGGATAGGCTTGTAAAGGTTCCAGGGCCATTAGCCTAGTTCACATCTATGAACCTATGAACAAAGCAAAATCTTTCTCACTGCAGCACTATTAACACCACACACAAGCCTGTCCTTTATTAACTCATCTTTAAATCACCAAATCTGCACGTTTTAGCCTTATTTCTCAAGTCACTGATATAAGCTGCAAAGGTTTCACCTGGCTTTTGGTCTCTTGTATAAAATAGGTGCCTCTCTAATGTAACATTTGTCTGGGGGTTGCACATTTCTCTAAATTTAGGTTTCAAGCACTTAGGGTCCTCTCTTGATTCAGCTGGTACAGTAATATGGCAGTTTCCCCCTTACCTGCATACACTGCTGGTGCATACACAAATAAACACTCTCTTTCAATGGCTTCTGACCCAGCTAAGTTAAACAAAATGAATGCCCTTGTACATGCATCTCTGCCAGAAAAAGCTGCTTGTATGAAAATATCGTATTCCTGCTCACATACTCTACAGGTCTCTGCAATATTATGATCAAACACAAGTGGACTGGGTCTGCGAAATGCCTCTGCCATATCAACACACAGTAGTGAAGGTGCTTGGAATTATGTATGAATACACACACATATAAATATGCCAGAACTTTATGACAGAACTTATAATTATGCCCATTAGCACAACAGACTCTTTGAAATAACTGCACTTTGCCAAATAAGTCTCTATAGCACAAGAACATCTTAAAATCACTGTACTTTATGAAATCACTCCTTATCAGTGTAAGAAACACTTCAAAATGAATGCACTTTGCAAATAAACTGTACACAGCAAAGAAACTCGAAATAACTTTGTAAAGTGTAAGAAACACTTTGAAATGGTGGCACTCTGTGAACAAATGAACTTAGCACAAGAAACTTTTTGAAATGTATGTACTTTGACTGCACTTTGCAATATAACTGTAATTTGCACACAGCAAACTCTTTGAAATAATTGCATCATAATAAAGCACACACTCTGCAAACACTTTGCACACTCTGAGATACTTCGAACAACTCAAGTTATGCTTTGAATGGCTTCTGTCAATGCAAAATTGTAGTTTATGCCCCCAAAACATGGTCTTTTACTAAAAAACATGCAGTCACCTTGCCCTTTAAGCTTATTTTGCCCTATTATTGTACATATTATGCCCTTTTAACCTCTTATCATGCTCGGTATACTTTTCTTGTGCTCATTTTACTTTAAACATGCTCGTTATACAGATTGGAGGTAATTCTGATCCCCATATGAATATTTCTTCTAGTTTTGTCGAATATCATGAGTTTGAGCATTTTGTTTAATTGATAATGCATTTTATGCCTTTTGTTTGATTAATGCTACATTTTGTGCTACTCGTTTAATTAATAATGGGTTTTGTGCCTTACAAGTGCTCCTTTTCAATTTCTTTGCAAAAGAAATCATGTTTGCAAGTTTTGGTTACCCGAGGTTCATTTCCTTTTTGATGATTTGAGCTCTGCATCACTCAATCTGCCTTCACCGTCAACTCTGCACTTCATGGCTTGAAGAAGTTGCACTTTTAATTCCAGTTCTGACGCCATATCGCTCGTCCTGTCAGGATAAAACAGTTGAACGATTGTGGGTTGAGTTCAAGCAGCTTTATTACACACAAACACATCAGGAATGAGGCTTAGTAACTTAAACTTAAATAAACTTATAAACAGACTGACTACTACACTCATACATGTTAACACTCTGGCTGTTCTCTCAAAATGGCACTGATGCCTGCATGTGCTCACTATTTATATGCACGTGCCTACATCTGGAAATGCTTCTTAAAGGTACATACACACGCTCTGCTCTACAATACACCCTATGTATACTATGCAATTCCACATTAATGAGAACTGTTATGAATACAGGGATTGCTACTACCAAACACCTTTGCATTTCAATACTTCATTTGCAAAGCCAGTGCCTGCTGAATTTGAAAAATAAATTGCCTATGTTACATTAAAAACTGGTGTGCTGGTGATATTATCATAATACCTCCTGAGCTACATCAGCTATGCAGTAGGGAATAGCTGGAAATTAATGACAACAGGTTCATAGTTGCTAGGCATGCAGTCCTGGAGACTATTAAGGTGTCTAGCCCAAATTCCCAGTTGTTCCAAAGTGCTGTGTGTTTAAATGAAGTGCTCAGTGACACACAGTAGGTAAATGAATATGGAAAGATTCAAATGTTGCACCCTTGCCAGAAGAAGCAGCTCATTAATGTTAGTCCTCTGGGCTAACTACCAAAGTCATAGCTTTTAACTAAATGCTGAAATCTTTTACAATCCAGTCTTACAGAGAAGACGGTATCACAGTAATATGCAACAATGACTCCATAATGGATGCTGAATATTGGATGGGTCTGATCACTCCAAATAAAGTAGACTATAGGACCTGATAAATGTCATCTCCTTTGCAGTTGCTGGAGGCTGTAAAGAAGGCACTGCAAAAAGGCTTTAATGAAATGCAACATGTTTAGACTATAATACATAATCCAGGCTTATTAAGAATTAATGCATTCCTTAGTGCAATGAATAAAGCAAAACAATTACAGACAATATAAATGCTGCAGCAGCTATTGTTCATCAAGCCAAAAGCATTCCTCTCAACTGTCCAGATTTTCATAGAATGTTCAGATTTTTGTCTCATATTTGTGGTCATTTCTTCATAAAATGTGTGGATTTTCTGGCAAATCATTGAAAATTAATATAATTATATAATGATACACACTTGAGTTTCAGACTTCATATCCTTCTGAAAATACAGGCTAACACAAAATGTGTTATTCTAGCAGCTTTCTAATAGAACAGCAATATGTAAGATTTGCCTGCGATTTTTGGTCATTGCCCCCTCATTACTTTTGCTTTTGTCCAGATTTCCTGTGCCGAGAGGTTGAGAGGTATGTTCACAATTCATATAACAATCAGAAATATTGCTGCGTACAACAAACTATTTTTTTGGTGGGAGGGCTTACATGCCTGCAGGATACCTACATCTCATTCTGATCTAAGTCTTGTTTGTCATCAAGAATGGCTATCTCATCTGATATTACCTCAAAACAAGTCTGACCTACTTGAAGAATAGCTAACAATGCTATATTGTTGAAGCATATACTTCCAGAGTCAGAGCCATATTGTGGGCAAATGGGCCTTATGCAGGGTAATGAATCAGGCCCCAGCCAGTCATACCAATATCCCATTACTTGGTTGTCTCTCCCAAGTTACTATACAGTCTGATCAAATCTCTCAGTCTACACACTATTTTCTTCTTTACTTTTACGATGTTCACAGAGATTTGGATTTCCTTTAAAACTTAAATTTCAAATTTAGAAACAAACACCACAGACTTTTTTCTAATCAAAAGAAAATACTCTTACATTGAAAACAGACAGCATCAGAAACAGTAAACATCATCTGAAATTTGCATTAAGTGAAAATGCACCTGGCAACCCTTTAAACAAGAGAAGTGCTGAGATTCATACTCAAACAGCATATAGTTTAGTAATAATTAGCATGTATTTGAAGGGTGCAGGAATTCAAAACATAGATGTATAACACATTTGCTAACAATCCACTGGACACCAATGTCCGTTTTTAGGAGCAGCCCAGGAGTGTTGTCTGGTGAAGTAACTTGGCAGAGTCACATAGCAGACAAACAAAAGTGGGAAGGAAACAAACCATGTACTAGGGGAATCAGATCTTTAACCGCTCATAGCCTTACTCATTTGCACTATATGCTAGGTAGACTAAAAACCCATCCTGCATTTTGCCCATGTGCCTGCAAAAAAACAAAAAAAAACAAGTGAAATAAAAATGTATTCATAGTTAAAATATTAAGATTAAACTTTTAGGTTTCATGTTGTCAAATTTATTCACAGCTAAATAATAAACTCAATGTCACAGTTCAACAAAATATGAAAACCAAGGATCACATCCAAAGAACATGGCTCATATAATGGCACTCATATTTACTATAATCAATTTCCTTGCTTTATACCATAACTACTCTGGTTCAGGAGTAGTTACTATGCTTGCAGTCCAGGGGAGCAGTGAAGACCTTAGCCCAATTTTTAGTTGCCCCAAAGAACTATCTGGTTAAGTGACTTTCTCAAGGACAGTGCAGGGCATCTCATGAACCAGAGTAGTTATGGTATAAAGCAAGGAAATTGATTGAGGTAAAATCAGAGATGTTTTGCAAAAGTAGAGAAAGATAACTCTAAATCACTTTAAAAGTTTTAAGACCAACAGATTTTTCATCAACATATATTTTATAACTACATAACTATGAAACTCTTTGTGACATTGACAAACTGCAATCCTCAGTGAATTACGACCAAAAAAATAAGACAAAAAAGAAGTTAAATTAGGTCTGGCAGTTGGTGTGGAGGATTAAGACCTTGTTTCCCATAACTAATGTGCACGGCTTGATTCTGTATGCCTCTGAGCAAGTCACTTAACTAGACAATGTCCTTAACTGAGGCATTTCTCACACACACACACACATACACACACACACACAGACACACACACACACACACACACACACACACACACACACACACACACACACACACACACACACACACACACACACACAAAACCACTCTGTAGGGAGGGTTTGTGCTTCCTGAGAAGGGCTGTTGTCCAGAAGTACTGTGCATATGTTTCAAGTGAGTACCATGGACACAGATCATGCAGATTTGGTTGTACTGTGTGTATGTACTGTGGCAGGTGTTATGGGGGGGCAGATAGATATTAAGGATACAGACCATGGATGTACTTGGGCATAGTTATATGCATTCTAAGGAGCGATAATGGCACCAACATCCCAAAATCCACTGTCAAGGTCAATGGATGAGACAGAGATCACCTATTTGAGGCCTGTGTCTGCCCACTACATACTCCGTTACTCTGCAGGTGTCCTTGTCATGCTTCAACAGGCACTCAGCTGGCAGATGGAGTAGATGAGGTACCAGACCATAACCATAACCTGTTTGACCTACAAGGTGTACCCACAGTGGAAGTTGAGGAGTAGTGGCATTGGAATGGTATGAGTCCTGGTGTACAGAGTCAGTGCAGGCAGCCATCTTCCTATCCATCATACTAAGGAGATGCACCACGTATTGAAAATACTCATGCACTTCATCATGCAGGCTGCATAAGACACCTATCATCTCTGTCATGGCAGCGGTGGTGGAGCCATCTTCCTTTCTTACATGACTGTCCTTTGCATCCATTGAGTAATGCCCATTATTTTATCTCTCTTATGGAATTACTGGGAGGCATGCATGATGGATATAAGCCCATCTCTCCTGACCCCCTGTTCCCATGCTTTGTGGATGTGCCACTGCCCACTGGTCAGAGGATGACTCTGACAACTTAGAAGGTGTGCCTGGCATGACTTGTCCTTTCGTGGGTATAGATGAGTCATGGGAGGGTTCCATGAACAACAGACCTGTGTTACTGCAAGTGGGTGCTAGAGTACCTTCTATAGTCACCATGTTTAACAGGGGCACTGTGCCCTCTGGCTATGCTATCATAATACTGACATCAAATATGCCCTGTGCTGTTACAAAGGATGCTATAACTGCAGCACTTGTAAAAGGAGCCAAGTAAATAACTTTGTGTGACATTACAGATCTATGTCAGTTTATTGAAAAAGCCCATTGTTGAAAGCCATATAGTCGAGAACATATGGTTAACAATGTAGTTAATCGAAAAACTGACATAAATCCACACAACACCCAACAAAACACAATGTTTTTCCATGGGGCAAGCCCCCCCCTTCACCCCCACACTCCCTGATAATTATTTATAACAATCTAAGATTCACTACAGTGGGGAAAAGGCAAAATTCCCTGATTCTTACTGTACCACGATCTGTCAGAATGGTTCAGTGTATCAAATTGTTGACCATATGGTCGCGACCATATGGGTTTCAACAATTTGGTCCTTTGACCAATTGACGTATACCCCTATATTAAATATTACATATTACTGCTATATGTTTCTTGAATGCTGTGCCTTCATGTATACATCCCAGATGTGGCTGTAGAGGAGAGAAGACATTATTGTGCATCCGTGTGTATATGGCACATGTATAACCCTAAACTATGCTACTATAGTAATGCCAAACTGCTGAATCACCAACAGAGACATGCAAAGGTGTATCCAGCTCTACTCTGACACCCAGGCTTCCACAAGTATTAATATGGAAAACAAAATCTCCACTATGGCAGTAAGGGTGGTCTGCAATGGTGGATATTCACCATTTGCTATCCTCTCCTGTGCAACAGTGTGGGCCTTCTGGCATGTATGAGAGGCTATGCCAGTGACCCTTAGGTGAACCTGATGGACTTCCTTATTGCAGCTGACAGCATTAACATTCACCACCAGCTTGTGCCACACACCATCAGAGAAGGCCCTGTCACTCTTATATGTCAGTAGTACCTGCCATCTATGCCCCTGTATGGTATGCAATAGAACATCTGGATCTGTCATGGAAATGTTGTCTAAGCACTTATTTTCTTTGACAGAACATGTAAATGTGAATGTAGAGCTATGGTCAGTGATTGGACATATTATGAATGTAGCATGTTGTGGTGTGCATGCCCTTAATTAATGTTTGTGCCAGTGTTGGGTGCAACCCTACCATAGCTAACAGTATCACAGGATAGGTCCTCATGTAGTAGCATGTACCCTGTCAGCAGCCTGTGCATACCTTTGTCTAGTAGGGCACAGGCATCACATGTTTCAATGCTCCACATACATATGCCAACCATTTGTCAGTCAGCCTGTGTTCTGATCTCACTTCACATTATCTACTATGTTCCACATTTGATAGAAAGTCACTGATAGCATGCACTGCAAAATGGGACACTGTCAGTGCTGCAAAATAAAAGTCATTGTGTACCTCAGATAGTCCCATGGCCAGTAACTAGGTAGGTTAATGCTGGCCAAACTTCAGGCCCAATCCAATACATCCTTTCCTGAAGCACATGCTCTGACCCTCACACAACTGTCCAAAGGTGAATATTGAGCCTCTCTCACCCCAAAACAAACACACTTTCAGCAGTGCCTACACTTGAATTTGGTCTGTGCTCTTTGATCACAGCATGTGTTACACAGTTCTGAATCTGTAAAGATTTGTGTTAATATACCACAGGGCTCAATTCCAAACCTTCCTATGTCCCCCCCCCCCTTTAGCAGGTAGACTAGTATCAATCCTCCACAAACAATGGCAAAATAGTAGTAATGTTAATCCAACATTCTGTTCCATGAAAAGTTACTGCATTACATGTGGCTTTGTCCTGCTCTCTGTACAGAACTCCCCTATATTCAGAACTCCTATTTTGATCTTCCACAAATTTACATAATGTGATGAACACTGCAGTGGTCATGTCTGTTTTTAATCATGCAGTTTTGGGGATCATAGAGTGACACTTATGCCAGTGAGGCAATTAAGGGTAAATATGTCTACATCACACATTTCCTGCACATACATCTATATATTTTACATACCTGAGTTTTGAGTGTAAACATTACATATTACTATGCCTATTGATATACATACCTATGCAATTCAGGCTGACCTATTTTACCACCTATCCTAACTCTGGCAAGTGCCACTGTTGGCATGGTAATGATGACTGGTCAGGTGGTGGACATTTCATGCAACAATATTTGTTTAATGCCTCCCGCCAGCTCTAGTAATACTCAGCACACTGTGGACATGCATCTGACAGGCTGACATTTATAATTTAATGCGAGGCTATGGCGTGTTACCTTGCCATCACCCACTGCTTAAGTCATATGTTTATGACGTGCTTTTGATTTCTGTGGCTGAAGACATGGTCACCATAGTGCTATGCAGGGCTATGTCTAGTAATCATAATCTGCTACCTGACACCTAATTGTAACAACAGTGGTTGGTTTCTTCAGCCAACTTATGTGGTCTCCGTGCACTCTCTTTGAAACATATCCTCTTTTAACATGCCATACATACAGGGAGGCATGGTAAGTAATATGTATTCTTGGCATTTGTGTCATGCTACCTGCTATAGTACCCTCTAGGTACTTTAGTTTTTGCCACTGGATATGTAAGGGCATTTTACTTCTCCAGGAGCTATTATGTCTCATAGTGTGCATACATTAGTTATAATTGTTCATCTTTCCTGTCTCCCTCTTTAGCACCATCCTTTTTTTATACATTATCTGCTGTTTTGCTTTTTCCTGCTTATGTTCATATTTTACGCAGTGTCTACCATGACTGTAGTTATGATGCGGCATCAGACACCTTTCCAAGCACCTACTTACCATCACCTGCCTGTTCTCTGGCTGTCTCCAGGCCAGGTTTTCTGCAAAATGACATAGGTCTTTATTGGCCTCTGTTGGACTGTCAGTGGCAGTGGGTGTAGGCTTCCCATCAGAGGACACAATCAGTGTGTCATAACATATTACCCAACAGGAGCTGGACAGCAAGATGATGGTGTTGGTGGACTGGAGGACAGATGCCTATATTGGTGCCATTCAGTATAGCCATGTGTGACTGGCTGATTAACACCACTGCCTGGCCCTAAAAAGTGGGCTACTAGTTGATGACCCAACCATAAGTGCAGTCATGGAGATAACTGAAATCTGACCAGATGCTGCATAGACAGTGCTGTCATCCCACCCGCTCCCTCATAATGTTGTTCCCTTTACTTCTGTTTTACTTCCCTACCTAGATTGTGGTCCAGAGCTCACTACCTCTAGTTGTCCTCAGTCTGCCTGTTGTTTTTTGTCTCTTTGTTTTGGTTTTAGATATCTGTCCCTGCTACCATCTCTATACCGTCTTTCCTGTCCACATCTTCTCCTCACTATCTTCCACCTGTGCACTTCTTGGAAAAAGGAAACTGGACATTAAAACACACACTCTCTTTACTTCTTCTTGTCCTTTCGTGTATTATTCCCCTGCTTGTTCTGCACTTTCTGACAGCCTTATACACAGATTTACTTCCTATGTATATCTAGAAATTAGTAGAGGCCTTATGAAGATATTAGCTTTGCTCATAGAAGCACATTGATTGATAGGTGAATGAGCATTGTTACATGTGTTTTGTATGCATGCTAATGGGCTCTTTAGGTCACATGGCCTACTCATACTATTGACAGCCATTACATGACCTGTGGGATTTTTGCTAATGCATTATATCATAAGTTTATCTGTGTCTTGCAACATTGCTCCTACTACATTGATAATCAGCTCATGGCCACATTGTACTACTTTGACTGCAGCAATAAGCTGCCTTATGTGGCCATTTAAGCATTTTTTCTGAATCCTAGCCCTTGAATATCCCCATTGTATATCAGTAATGCATAACATTTTCTGCAAACAAGCAGGTTACTTGATGCATGTGTAACATTCTGACAGGGTATCAACATGCCTTCAAACAATCATAACAAATATTAGAAAGTGCACCAACAGAGAAGGAAAATGAAAACACCATAAAATATTTTTAAAGGTTTTTAATAATTGATACTACTGAGGTTCAGACTCATGTTGTATTCAAAAAGCTTTCAAAACGACCATGTTTGCATTCTATACAATAACTTAATTAAGTGCAAATCAACGTTTTTCTGATGGTGTAGGTGTTTATTAAAAAAGTACTTCAAGGATAAGTTCAACCAGCACATTCTTCTATTAATGCTTACCATGACTGGAAAAGTTAACTATATCTAGAAATGTTACCTTTTCATTATGCAGCAACAACTTAATATTACTGTCAAACCAAATAGCTACTAAACTTTGCTGCCTTAAGGTCTAGTTCACAAGGATGTGATGGTATCCATGTTTTACAATGCACCAGTAATGCTTAAAGAAATAAAGCTCTAAAATTCTGAACAATTTAATATTTAAAATGTAAACATATCTACCCTGCTGTTTGTGTTAGTAGAAGTCACAGTGTAAATGTTTTGTGTCTTAATCATAAATCTAATGTGTGATAACAGAATTTTGTGCATCTCAGAATAGAAATCAGCACCCTTTCTGAGTCATAAAAATATTATACACTGCAGCACAAGTTTGCATATCCCCTTCCATGATAGTACCCCTTTGGATACTAGCCATCAACTCCTGAAGGCAAAGCTTAGATAAATGAGACATTTTAATAAATACAGAAGCTAATCGGTGGGAGGGTGGCCTAATGGTTAAGTTGTTTGCCTTTCAAACACAAGGTGCAGGGTTTGAGCCCCACAAGGGATAATTGGCTGGACTTAAAATGGCTCACAAGGGCAGTTAGCTTAGTACCAACCTGTGATAAAATATGGCAATAATGCTAGCCACCCATCTGTGTGAACAATGGCAAGAGATGATGGTCATTGTTGATGTGACACCACAATTCCATGTATAAAATGATAAAAAGGGGAATAATGCCAACATGCCATGATCATTTTTCACTTACATAAATGCAGAATAAGCAGTTGAGAATGTAGCACAAAGTACACAGCTGTACATAGCCATGGCAGCCTTGAAATCCTTTAGCAACATAATGACTTAAATAATAAAAATGAGTCACATCAGTGGTAGCCAAATGCTCCCCCTTCATATTTACAGTGTCAGTAATAGTGACAAATGTGTAATCTAAACTGTCATTTTGTAGCCTCATGTTCTGTAAACTGGTAATCCTAGAAACACAAGAATTCCCTTGGTGCCTTGTGGGAAGTAAGTTCCTTGATTGATATTCTGTGAGCTGTGACTAAAACCTATAGGCACATGATATTTTTTTCATTTTAATACTCACATCACAGCCGAATGCCACCTACTCAGTTTATCATGACTGGTAAGATGAGAATACCCACAAGTAATGGAAACACTGCTTCACTGAGGTTTTTAGAAGGCTGTGTGTGAATTATAGGACACCTAGCATTTAATGTCCACATGCCCAGAAGTGCTGTCTCTAATATTCATGATGGTATTTTGTCAACAAATGTTGTTGCAGTTCAGAACATCTCTTTATCTAGCCTACAGTACCACACGTTTGGAGTTACAGAAATAAAAATTGAAGGTACAGGTGGATGAATGACTTGTCCCACCAACCATTTCTTGTTGGATATTTCTATCCATCAGTACCTGAGTGCTGCTATGGGTTTCAGCAAGCAGTCATCTAGTTATCCTGCACTTTTTCTGCTTATCAGACAGGGACTGTGCGGATAGGAGAAGAGGAGGCATGTTTGAGTCATCCATTGCTTTACTTCTTCTAAGCCTGATATATGGGAAGATTATGAAACAAGAAACAGCTGTTCCTATAACTAGTTCACACCAGTGACATCTTAATGTTTGTGTTGCCATGGTTTCACTCCATATGTAGCTCTCTGGCCTTATAATAAAACTAAACATTTTGTCATTGTGCCACACTGGATAGCATGTTTCCTTTGAATTCTGCCTGCAGGATATTACTTCAGTTAATCAGTGCTTTCATTTTCCCTGCAGCTTAGTGGTTTTTGTCTTTAAATCATAATCTGCTTTTAGAACTTACATTTTTCCCCGAGATAGCCTGTGGTCTAGACAGTCCAAGGAAAGTTAACTTTTTAAGAAAGCTATTTGTTTTTTTTTGCAGTACTGCTTCTTATAGTTTATTGTAACTGATCATGCATTTGATGACAAAATTCTGGCAGTAACTTTTCTGCTGCATCCTTTGTATCAGTTACTAAATAAAAACAATTCCAATATTGCATTTTTATGTACCTTATAAAAGATAAACATGGTCATAAATCTATTTTCAAGTATGAGATACTTAAATAATGCTATCCATATTCTTGCAAACCAGCATGTGTTTATTACAGCATTAAGGTTGCAGTAATACCCACACTTGTTCATACTGTGAAGCAATCAGCTACTTACAGGTTCATATACATATGTTCCTGTAGGAGGTATCTTTGATTAGGCTGCATATGATTATTTTTTGCAATTTGTTTTTCTTCTAATTTACATTAATGATGTCAGGTTCTATATTAAATAACAAATCATCATTCCCCCTTCTAACTTCAAGGAGGAGAGGGGATCCATTCATTACTGCTTCCTGAAGATCAGATGTGGTTGACAAAGCATAGCCATTCACTTTAACGATAATGTCTCCGTCTTTTATTCCACCCCTAAAATAAAGAAGAAAAAGACAACATGAAATAAAATAAAATTCTAATGAGATTCATGTTTTGATGTATTAGCACAAAACTTGGTTAGAATACAGCAATCAAGATGTAATACAACAAAGCAAACAGCACAACGGACTCCAGCAAAACACTCAGATGCCTTATTGTTAGCTTGTTTATAAAACCTTGTATCTCAGTAAATCAAGTGCAGTCGAATAAAATATGTAAGGGTTTGTTTATAATAAAGCAGTGTATAATTTTCACAAATGTGCACCTTTGTTTGTGACTGAATTTCCACAATATGATACTCCACCTGGGTTGTAGCTGAAAAGGGTCCCAGGACCAGCCCACCTCCCCAGTTACAGAGATATAAATAACTGCATGCAAATAGCAATAAAATGTACTTTAAAATGTGTTTTAAATGTTGCCATTTTGTAGAGCAATACTGGCAAAATAATAGCACTTTTGCATTTAAAAATGACGTTCTGTTTCTTAGAAACTCTCAGCAATTTAACATAGATGAAATATAACTTGGGAACATTTCCTTCAAACATACTGTATTTACTTGTTGTTGGTCTTTCAGCTTTTCCCAGTTAGGAGTCGACACAGCGGAACTCCTGTCCGCTAATGATTGGCAGTAGATTTTCATGAATGCCGAGGTGCCAGCTCGACGTTCAACCTTTACGAAGGCACGCCCATTTACGCATGTCTTTTGAACGCCCACCCAACCATGGGGAGG
The DNA here is from genome assembly GCF_019279795.1 of Protopterus annectens. Lineage (NCBI taxonomy): Eukaryota > Metazoa > Chordata > Ceratodontiformes > Protopteridae > Protopterus > Protopterus annectens. The sequence goes on from NC_056729.1 coordinate 1,342,418,920, forward strand.
ACATGCAGACTCCACACAGAAGGCACTCCCCGCACTCCAGCTGAGAATCGAACAGGAGAACCTCTTGTTGTGAGGCAACAACGCTACCGCTGCACCACAGCAGATAAAAGAACTGTATTTACTACATATCATTATTATCTTTGAGTTACAATGTCAACAAAAACAGCTCTGAGAGTATAAAAGGTAAGGGCTAGCATTATAAAGAGTCTCTGCCTTCCTATTGTGCTATCCCAGCACTGAAAGTCCAGTTGCGCATCTGGAAAAGTATGCCTAAGACTCTCTGATATTGCTTTACCTCCAAAGCAGATGGAATAGATGCTGCACCAAAAATGTGGCATTCCTTGCACAGGCCAAAAGGTTAGCTGTCCCCTCAGTGCCATGTGTAGGTCAGATGTATGAGTGCATGTATGATAAGTAAGAAGTCTATCATGCCTACATCAACATTTTGGAAAATATAGGGTTGGTGTGCTATCGGTCGGCACTTTTGGAGAACAACCCAAATTCTGACTTTAAAGTTAAAGTTAGTCAACTTATCTTAGTCCTTAGGATTTCTCATTGATTGGATATCTCTACAATGGTTCATGAGTCTGAAACTATCCCAAATATTTAATGCAATCAATGTAGTGGTATAATACTCTGCAACTATAGGATGACTCTGTGTGTGTGTGTGTGTGTGTGTGTGTGTGTGTGTGTGTGTGTGTGTGTGTGTGTGTGTGTGTGTGTATGAGCAGGCACTACTGTCTATGTAATTAGGAGTTTCTTAGAATAAAACATAGCATTATGAGGTTGTTTGTACATCAGGAAATACCTAACAAAGTTGCATAACATACCTCATGCCCTTGGTACACTATTTTCCAAGGATACAGGCAATCTCTTAAGAAGGCAAATATTACATAATAGTCAGAAAAAAGTATTGTGATGACGGAAAAATTGATGTTATGACAAAATAGTCAATATTGATTTCTTGCACCAATATTTACATTCATGGAAGAGATGGATCACATTTTCTAATCTAGAGTTCAGCAGTGAAAAAGTAAAGAGATGAGATTAGACAATCCAGTAACTGACTCAGAAATTCTTCTGAATACCATCATTCTGAAAGGAGTAAGAATTATTAAGGAGTTGGGTATATGTTGTACTTCACAGCAAATGGTATGAGAACCAGGAATAGGGGACTTAAACACTTAGGACTATTAATGAAGTCAGCCTCATTTAGGAAGCATCATAACCTCATCACTTTATTCTTAACTTAATTAGTCCTATACTACAGTACAACTCTTGTTTTTGTGAGTAGTCCATAACGGACCTTTGATTACTGGCACAGAAGTAGAAAAGAGTCCCCATATTCATTCCAACTTGTAAACTGTTAGACTCCAATCAAATGTAAACAAATCTTTTGTGCGCAATGTCAATTACAAAGATTTTTTAAAAGAGGCTAAAAGTGTTATTGGAGAAGTGGTACATAAGGAACTATATAGTAAGAAAACAAAGAAAATTCAGACTATATTTACTATACTGAAAGAAGTGAAAGGAGGAGGTATGGAATGGAAGGGAAATTACTGTTTATGAAGATCTTTGATCATATAAATAACTATTAATTAAGACATCTGTTGGAATATGAGGTAAATAGTACAGCAGTTAGGTTTCTTAGATGAGTTTATGAGCATGCATATGGGTTACGGGTAACATTTTAGTGAATGTATGGCTGAGTGAAGGCATGAAGATGAGTAAAGGAAGTTGCGTTAAAGGAGCTGGATAATGTAATACAGGAAATAATACAAAGTGTGCTGGAGTGAAGGATGGGTTAAGGAAAAGTTTTAACAAAAGGCTAGATGCCGAAGAAAGAGAAAAATAGGGATTATAATAGAATAGATGCCATTTTCTGTGGATGGTAAGAGGATCTGTAAGGAAGGAACTATGTTTTTATGAAACAAAGGACAAAGACCTAGCTTGGAAAAAAACATTGAGCCCAATAGCTTTAGGTAACATGGACTATAAGATTTTAATAAAAAAAGTGCAGAATATGTTTGTTGTGACTGGGGATATTTTACAAGAAGGATTGTATGGGATTAGATGCAAGGAGGTAAAAGAAAAGTTAGTTATTATAAAGGAGGTACTAGTGTTAGTAAAGATGAGGTGGAAGCTACCTTTCTCGCATGTAATATTATGAAGGCATATGCTAATGTGCAACATGAGCAACACTGGCAAACTTTTAAGGCATGTGGAATGGATAGAATTTTTAGGATTATTAAGGAAGATATATGACAATTCTTTTGTTAAAGCTTTAGTGAATGGATGAGCTAGTGATGTGATAAAGGTGTGAAAGGGTGTGAGAGGCAAAGACATTGTATGAGTGGGAACTTGTTTGTTCTGTTTTTGAATGGAGTGATCATTTATGTTAATACTGATGTGGGAAAAGCTACAATTAGGTTTAGCAAAGGAGTCTTCACAGCAAGAGGTTCTCTGGTTCGATTCTCGGCTGGGGTGCCTTCTGTGCGGAGTCTGCATGTCCTCCCTGTGGTCCCGTGGGTTTCCTCCTGGTGCTCCGGTTTCCTCCCACATCCCAAAGACATGCTGTAGGTGGACTGAACACTCTAAAATTGGCCCTAGGCATGAGTGTGTGCATGTGTGCACCTTCTGTGGAAGGTTGGGCGCTGGGCTGACAACTCGACACTGTAAAACTCCACTGCCAATCATGAGCAGACAGGTGATCCTCTGTGGTGACCCCTAACCGGGAAAAGCTAAAAGAAGAAGAAGAAGGTTTAGCAAAGGAATAAAGTTACCATTGATGTTAGGTTATGCAAGTCATTTGCTTATTATGGATAATAACATATTTTGGGTTAACGAGGTAATAGAAGTGATGGAGAAGTTTTTAAGTTTTTATTTTATGGGGAATTAGAGTTAAATAAGAAAAGTGTAAAGGTGTGCAGGGTATAGTGAACTTAGGAGGTGTTTTTCTATGAAGAAAAGTACTGAGATAGTAGGAACAGAATTTTAGGATAAAGATGTACCCCCAGGTTTAATAAATTTCATGTAGGCATAGCGTAGAGCCTACATGGAAGTTATCATGTCCGTATGTGCAGTTCCCCCTTTGTAAGGTGCCATGTAAATTAATGATGACAAATTGCTGAGGGTGAGCTGTGGAACACAGTTATTGAATCAAGTAACACATCCCCTACACTGTCCAAATGCATGATATCAATGTATTTAATATATATTTTTTTAAAGTTTGTGTGGAGTGGTGCAGTGCACAGCAATTGACATGTGCCAGACATCTAAAAATAGAAACCAAATGTGCATTCAATTTTTGATTCAAAGGTCAAGTTTAAGCATTGCTTAGTGGGTTTGCATGGTGTGGGATGGTGTTTTGCAGTGCTTAAGTGTGGCTCAGAGGTATATGTAAAAGTATAGCAGCATTCCAGATATCCACTTAACCAAGTGGCTAGAGTTAGGGCCTTATGTGCAGTAGATGCAAGGTTTGAATACATAGAAGGGAAATTAAGCAATTATTTTGGAAATATAAATTATACCAATTATTTTAAAATCATGATCTGCTGCATTCAGCTAAGCTCTGCTAAGCCTTGCTTAAATAACCTCTGTTTAGGCACTGTTTGGCAGTGCTTGGCACTGCTTGGCTTTGCTTTGCTGGTTTGTGCACTACTAAGCACTGCTAAGCATTGCCAGTTTAAGCACTGCTCAACTCAGCTGCACAAGTTTGCTCTGTGCCAAGTGATGTGCCTCATTTTTAAAAATTCCCAATGGCATGTAAGGGTGGGAAAACAAGATATATTAAGCACAGCAGATGGGAATACAGCATAACCAGTTGGAGTTTGAACTGTGCAGGAACTATGGCAGGTGTTGGAGAGGGTGTGCACTTTGAGTGCAGTGCTGGGGCATTCAGGAGTCCAGAATCATGGTTGGACTCCTGGTGAAAGACCATGAAGTCCAGCTGCTGCAGGGGCAGTTCCAGGGCTCAGAGTGCAAGGCAGAGGCTTGGAACCAGCTGGCATGCAATATCACCAGTGCTACAGGTATCCCACACACAGATGAACAGGTCCATCACCACTGTGATGACCTGAAGTATCATAAGGGGGATCTTCTGGACAACCATCTGGGAAGCTTGTGCTGGGAATGCCCCACAAGTTTGTAAGTACTGTTAGCATAGTTTTACCAATACCTAATCTGAAAGTTTGATAGTCAGGTATGCATAATGGTGTTCCTGTCTCCCTACAGCTGCAGATGAGAGATCTCGCAACCTAGAGGTACATGCAGGGCACATAGCCAGGTTGCTCCGTGAGTGTGGTGAGTATAGATTGATTTGCAATCTATAGTCAAATAAGCAAGAAAGAGTAAAGTATTAACTGCCAATAGGTACATACAGTAAAGGTTTGCGTATTGCAATGAATGTGGATGAAGGCCTGTACTGCAATAATTGACTACTGCCAACTATAGTGCAATAAACAGGGAAGAGTAAAGTGTCTACCTGATGAATCTGGGCATCTTGGGGCAATGCAGCAATTGCCTCATGTACACAGACAACCCTCTCCTCCTACCACCCAACACTACAACCTGTGAGAGATGCACTTATATAACCAAACTGGAAGCAAAGCTCTCTTCACCCAAGACTGGACTAGACAGTCAAGAGGAGAAGGAAAAACACTTGTACCACACCATACTCATCACATAGTCCCTCAAAACCTACACCACCAAAACACACACATAGAAACACAAAACACACACCTACATTCATGGAGGCTCTCAAAAAAATCTACTCAAGCAACAGGGACCTCCAAAGCAGAAACGCAAGCAACCACCACCCACCAACACAACCCAAATGACACATAGCCCAAGAACTCAGTGTGGCACTCAACCACAAACCATAAGGCATAACAACGTACCCAACACTCTAGTCATAGGTGACTCTATAGTCAGGCACACTGATGTTCCACTCACCAGTCTAAACAAGGAGAAAGTTACTGTCAGCTGCCTGTCAGGTGCCAGGATCCACCACATAACACATGCACTCAGGTCACTCCACAGCAAGTACAAATATGACTCTGTCATTGTCCATGTTGATGTGAATGATCTGAGATGTACCTCCCTGGACTACATGAAAAGAGACATAGAGGAGCTTTCTGATCTTGTAGCCCAGGCAGGTATGACCCTAGCCCTGAATAGCATCCTGCCATCACCCAGAATGACACCACGGTACAAGGACAAAATGATTGACTTCAACAATTGGCTAAGCTTCTGGTGTCATTCTAAGGGGATCCAGTATCTGTCTGCCTGGGATGACATAATCGACAAATCATGATGCTTTGCCAGAGATGGCCTGCACCTGTGGCCATTGGGATTCCGGATACTGGCTAAGGCTCTTGCCACCCCTGTAGTGCCTTTTTAGGCAAGATTCATCGGACAAATTCACCACCATAACAGGTACAAGTAAGCAAAATCTGAGGGTAATGCTACTTAATGCTACAAGTCTAAACCTCAAAATGCACTTACTCGAGGCACTCCTTAAAATAGAGAACATCGACATCTGTGCAGCGACAGAGACCTGGTTCAAGGCTCCAGAGAGCACCCCTGCATTACCAGGCTATAATTAATACCACACCTTTTGGCCACCTAACTTGGACCGAAGCACTAAAGGCGGAGGCGTGTCCATATTCATTAAGGATATCCACACTTCCAGGCTAGTTGCTTAGCATAATGCATCTGAGATTATCTAAGTGCAACTAACTCTGGGCAAGACCGCAATGCAAATTGTAGATGGCTACAGATCCCCCACCATGCCCCAGGATTCCCACTCGTCATTTCTTGATACACTGGAAAATATTAGGGTACAACTAACACTCTAATGTGTGATTTCAACTACCCCACCATTAACTGGGAAAAATACTCATGTACCAATGCCTTGGATCAATTTATCCACACTCCCACCAGGGGCAGTAATATCTTAGACCTGGTTATTACCAACATGGGCAGCTGGTGTTCCACACCAGAGGTCAATTCCTCGTTGGTCAGATCTGACCACAAGCAAATCACCCTAGACATCCACATCCCACCCCCACCCCCCATTAGGAAAACCATCGTAAAAGATTTCTCCAAAGCCAACTTCACGCTTCTTAAGACAGAAGTGGCAAACTTCATGACACCCATGCTGACGGACAATAGAGATACGACTGCTGAATCCTATACAATTGCACTTTATAAGCACTTACACAAGTGCATGGATTGTGCAATCCCTAACAGAACCAATATGCTATCCTCCAATAAAAGGAAGCCAATCTCGTGGTCCCCTGCTATAAACCAACTCTACAACAGAAGAAAGAAACTGTTGCAAAAAAAGAGTAAAATCCCATGATTGGAGGAACTCCGTGGTCAGCCTCAGTAAGAAGCTGAGATCCCTCATAAAATCCATCAAAGCCAGTTACGAAAACAAAATCGCCATTGATTCTCAAGACAACCACAAAGTATTCTATAGCTATGTCAAAAATCCCAATGTCAACACTCAGATCTGCTCTGAGTTACAGCACAATGGCACTAAATATATAGAACCAACTGATATTGCTACATCCTCGCAGATAGGTTCATTGCTAACATTACCCTTCTCTCATCCCCTAAAGGGCCCATCTGTATACCGGAAGAATGCAAAGTACCTGTAATCATGGCTGCACAGGTAAAAGACACACTCTCCAAAGCCAAGAACACAGCATCCATGGGATCTGACAACATCCCAAGCTGCGTTCTACATGAACTACAGAACGAACTGGCACCCCACCTAAATACCATGTTCAATCATAACCTCACCTCAGGCTTTGTGCCCACTAAATGGTGCAAAGCAATGGTTATCCCATTCCACAAAGGGGGAGCCACCATGGACCCCTAGAACTACCGGCCCATTAGCCTGACAAGCCTGGTCTGCAAGGCTATGGAGCATATCATCATGGAACTTATAAACAATGACATTGGTAATCTCCAAACTCTGGACTCTACCCAGTTCTGGTTTGTAAAAGGCAGATCATGTCTCCTAAACCTGATAGACTTCTTTGAAGTGGTGACAAAAGCCGTAGATGAGGTTAAGGTGGTGCACACAGTCTATCTAGATCTCGCTAAGTATTTCGACACCATCCCCCACTCTGGAATTATAGACAAACTCACTAAACTAGGTATAAATCCCTATGACACAAGATGGGTTGCCAACTGGCTCACTGACAGAACCCACACTGTGAAAGTAGCAGACTCTAAGTCCAACTTCAGACCAGTGACAAGTGGAGTACCACAGGGTTCAGTCCTAGGTCATCTCCTGTTTGGTATCTACTTCTCTGCAGTACAGGCTAACACAGAAGGTCTTTGGCAAGAAAGTTCACAGATGACTGCAAACTAGGAGTCATAATCAAAACTCCTAACGATGTGGACATCCTACAAAAGGGCCTCACTGAGACAGATGCCTGGTGTCAAAGCCATGGCCTCAAGCTCAATGCCAAAAAGTGCATTGTCATCTCTTTTGGTAAAAACTCTGTACCCATGAACTACCACATAGGCGGTAGTCTGCTTAACACTGAAAGTGTAATAAGACATCTTGGGACACAGGTGGACAGTAGTCTCTCCTTTGATAATCACATCGCCACAGTAGTCAGGAAATCCTTCTATGTGGCACACCTCATCACCAAAGGTTTCTCATCCAGGAAAAAAGAGGTTATTGTTCCCCTCTACTCATCACTCATTAGACCCATTATAGAGTACAATGCCCCTTTGGTATGTACCTCACAAGACATCTACAACAACTGGAAAGGCCACAGAAATAACTCACAAAGAGGATTACCAGCCTCAAACAGATGCTCTACGCAGACCATTTCAAAAAACTCCAGCTTTACTCTGTCACATATTGCCTACTCAGAGGCGATTTCTGCCTAACATACAAAGCTATGTCAAACGCAGAGCTGTTGGACATGCTCCACAAAAAGAAATCCCAATTCCTTCGAACTACACGCTCTAGGGACCTAAACCTTGTCACCACAATAAACAGAACATGCTGGAGGGACAGATTCCTGTCCCAGAGACTTCCCATACTCTGGAACAAACTACCTATCTATATCAAACAAAGATCCTCATTAGCACTCTTCAAGAAAAATCTTGATGATTGGATGGGAGATAGGAAATTCACCCTGGGGATCACTTCAGTGGCTCTGCTTGACAGGGGCACAGGAAAAACATTTTCTTGGGTGGCAAAAGCTAGGGTACCATTTGGCTAGGCTTATATAGGCTCTAGGGCCAATAGCCTAGTACCTTCCTATGAACCTATGAACCTATAATGACTCAAAACTATACCATTAACTGCATGATGGTACCCCTAATAAACCTGTGTTTTGCCATATGTGTGTAATCAGGGCTGTTTTGCATGAAATAGATTATGACAACTGCTCTGAAATAAAAACACAAAAGAATACCACTACCTGCCTCAAGAGTTCACTAATAAAGAGTGTTATGCAATAATTTGTAGATTCAGAGCCATAGTACAAGAAATGTATTATGACACCTGTTCTGCAGTAATATCTGAAGCAATGCTATTAACACCCATGGTATATTGTGTATATCAGGATTGTCTTGTGTTAACCATTGCATTTCAGCTATATGCATTCATGCTCCGAGGTACAGTGCTGAAGGCAAGTATGACAATGTAATAGCTGTAGACTGCAAATATACCATCTGCAACTGTATATGGGTGAGCTAGCCAACCTAATAATCTGATATGGTTTGTAGACTTCACAGATATTTCCACCCACTAATAGTATATTGTGTACAACTGCATTCTAAGTGGTCATGTATACTTTACCTAGTATTTCTGTCATGCATGAATCTCATGCATGTGTGTTCAACTGTCACTGCAGTATAGTATAAAACTGTAGCACTATTAAAAGGTCATATTTTGTTTCCATATGAGCTCTAGGCAAATATCAATTAGCTAGTAGTCAGCAGTGGCTCAGTTTCTTAAATACTTTGTCTCAAATACATTTTGCCACACACAGACCAGGGTTCAAATCCAGTGCCATGTAGTAATAAATATTACTGAATCAGTTTTCTATTGATCACAGATGTTCTCTCTACAGGGAATACAGGTAAATGTGTGAAGTAGACCTTATTATGAGTAAATAGTGTGTGTGCATTCAGATGTAACAGACTGTTAAGAGCATTGACCAGGAATGTGATAAGATTTCATAAAATAAAGGCAAAAAGTACAATAGTAATAAAAGAAAATACAATAAATAAAATGTGTAATCTTTTTTGGCTATATGCCTGGAAAGTCTGTGAAAGTTTGCTGAAGTTCTATGCCTAAGCCTGCCAAGGATGGCATGGTAATTGTTTACTCTCTGTACTGTACACATACATGTGTCTGAAGTGTCACTCTGTCATGGACTGTAATTACTGTTGCATAATCCCTCTGTCACACATGTATCCTCAACATGATTATGTCAATAGCAAAGTCACCCTACATCAGTCCACAGTACACCTTGGTAGTTATATAGATCCACCAGATGTGTAAGTGTTTTCTGTAGCTATAGGGCACTGTTAAACATAAAGGAAGTATAGACCTGTAGAATATATAGCAGTACTGTTGTAAACTATATAGTCTATACTGGTATTAATGAACTGTATTTCTCTCTCTCCCCACCCCTTATCTTCATCTAAATTTGTTATTGTTATACATTGGTTATGGTTTACTATTAACATATGTTGTTCTCTAAACTTTATTTTGGGGCATGTGTTTTATTATTGTTATGTATTACAATGGTTACATATTAACATATCCTGTTGAATTACATCAGCAAAATAACCACCCCTGCCACAGTTCAAACCTGGGTCCCTGTCACCTACAGTATAGTGCATTAGCCCACTAGGCCACTTAGCTCTGAAATAAGACAACTATTTCCAGTAAAATATACTGATCGCCACCGACACACTGCAAGTACATATAATGGGAAAAATGGGTGTATACCTGGGACTGTGATGCAAACACTACACCATTACACAGCCAAATAAATAATAATGGATGTATGTGAGGCCCGGGATAGCAGGCATACCTGTCAACTGTACAGATTGTTGCAGATTGTGCAGAGTTTTGCTCCCTATTTTTGGCCCAGTTTTCATAAAAGCATATTTTTCTGGCAAAGTAGTGGCAAGTCATTTAAGATTGAGGTTAGAAAATCATGACAGACATTTCAATGTCACACTTCATACCCTTCAGAAAACACCTGCTAATGCAACACCTGTTATTATATCAACATTCTAAGAGCAATATTTATAGATTGTCCCTATTGATGGGCCTTTGTCTCACTTTTATTTATGACTTTATCCATATTTGTGCTTTAACAGGTTGAGAGGTATGATAGCAGTTAATTGCTCCCTTTTATCAGCAACATCTTTAAACACACCTGCTAAAGCAGCAATGGCAAAGTACATGTGTACAACTGCGGCCCTGCTGCACAACTGACTTTGAAAGCGATGCACATAATGATGGATGCAGACAATGTGTGTCACAGACTGTATGTATCCACATATATCTTACAAATATACTTGCTACAGCAGTAGCTTAGTCTGTTAAATACTTTGCATGCAGTATATTTTCCACTCCCAGTCCTGGGTTCAAATCCAATGTGTTGCACATCAATTACATTCTTGCGAACACAGCAAGTAATGACTGAACCATGCAATTTTAACCCACACAGGTTGCTGCTACTGGATTAACCGCTATCCATGTTTGCAAGTCAAAGGCCTGTAGGTAGGGACACACTGCACATGCCATCTACTACTCTGTGATTGGTAATGTTACATAACAGATGCACCTTACGCACATGCCTCAGTTGGACTGTAAAGAGTACCGTTACCCTGGCTCTGCTGTGAAGACATTGCTGCCTCAGTTACACATACAGCTTGCTGCCCTCCAAAGAGTTCACACTTCTCCTATGTCTTCTCGACTGCAGCAGCTGCAGCCTGGAACATATACAGTTGTATGTTAAGCTAGCTGCTACAGACCTACCATACCTTCCAACCCCCTAGAACAAGGGATCCAGACACAACCATACATAAAGGGTTTGGGGGGCAAAGGTCTAGTGACAGGGACATGTTTCACAGTTTGCCCCTACAAAGATAGTGAGCGGATAGAATAGCAGTTACTGCATCAACATGCACATAGCCTGATGGGTATGTCTCCCTCTGCTTACTGACCTCAACACACGTTTACCACCAAACTGCCAGATAATCACAATGTCATGGGACAATGGCCAAACATATCATGCAAAACTGTGGACATACCTCAGAAATCTCAACAGTTTATAGTATTTGTATCTACCCTCTGTGATGCTGTAGCCCCCACACCTCACTAACGTCCATACAAAGATTAAGAAAGGGGCCAAGGCCTACATGAAGGCCTTAAATATTGCACTATGGTACCATATCATTGGCTAATGAAAGTGCAACCCAGCTGCTTTGCATGCAACTAGTAAGTCTGAGCCACAGATTGGTGCACAGGCAATTACCTGTTAATGAGCATTACCTACAAAAGGCAATCAACTGCCGATGGGGAACAGGTCTGTATGTGTTTTGCTCACACAGACAACAGATTTGCAAGCTATTTATAGAGGAACACTTCAAAAAAGGAGTACTTCACTCTACCAAGTATGTAATACATTTCCCCATATAATGGGATGCAGATGGTAGGATGGAGGTATGAGCAATAGGGATTAGGCCTGTCATACATCTATGGTATTGATATGTTGGTGATATTCTGCTGTCCAACAGCTACAGGCATGCCTCTCAACTGTCCCTGCTTTGAGTGAAATCCCAGCTCTGCCCCTGTTACTCCCTCCTACAATAGTCGGCTGTTGTGGAATCTGTGTCAGACATAGTGACACTAAGTAAAGGTGTACACTTCTGTAACATGAAATGATGTACTGTCATTTACAACCTCTCAGTCTGTCAATGGCACACATAAATAGTGCTGGTATTCTACAGGTGCCCCTGATTATCCCTGATGTACCCTGGCTAGGTCACTGTTTTGTTGAAATTCATCCTTCATTGATTGAGAGCTATGGCTAACATACCTGTCAAACCCCTACAGCAGGGATTCAGTCATAGCCATAAGTAATGGGGGGACACAGGCCCAACTTCAGTGACAGAGGATACATATTGGCCATACAACATAAAACTATGAATACACTAACAAATATTACTGCAGCATATATGTTTTCTGAGGGGTATGGTGTGTGACAGCCAGATTCCCCAGTGTCCATTAACAACCATCATTGAATGGCCAACCATTTGCCAGTCATCCACATGTTTGTGCCAAAAGGAACACATTCATGAGGCACACGTTCACAGTCTGCAAACATTTGTGTAGTGGAGAGGTGGGATGCCTACAGGGAACATATACTATAGCAGGTTTGCATTGCTGTCTGTCATTGTGGCACACTGCTGTTGATGGACTGTCCCCATATAGTTGTTGTAATATCACACAGCTATTTGTCTGACAGTGGCTGTATGACATATTAGTGTGAGCTTGCCCATAGGGGACACACGACAGTAGACTGCAGTGATGGGTGTAGAGGCATAGAGCAGAATCTGTCACGACACACAGGGCATACCCAGTATTGCTATTATCTCAGTGATAGTCACACATGAAGTGTGTTGATAGACTGTGGGGTTTGACGTGTGAGGGAGCGGTGGATAGTGCAGGCTGTATTGGTTGTGCAGGATCTGTACATAGTGGATGTCCATGTATCTGGTCCTGTAATGTGTCCCCCTGTTGTTGTCTTTCAGAAACAATGTATAACAGGAGGCATCCCCCATTCACAGCTACTAAGAATGCTGTTATCTTGGATGGCCTCAGACTGCATCATCACATTCTGCTTTCAAGGGTTCGCCAACATTGTGACCAGCATGCAGCACTGTGGGGTGACCTTGTCAGGGAGGTTAACCGAAGTGGACATCAGGACAGAACCTACGAGCAGGTCCAACGCAGGGCCACAGATATACTCAATGCCGCACATCAAAGGGCAGCTGCTGTGGCCAGGGATTGTGCTGCCACCTGTGGAAGGCCTGCAACAGAACAACCACTCAAAGCTACAGAGGAATTCCTGACAAACCCAGAATGAACCACCAGCAGGCTCTGCATACCAGTACATGGGTGTCAGGTCAATCTGCATTGGGGTGGGTTGTTTTAATGCACAGTTGTGCACACATACTCAGAATTTCAGCAATGTATGTAGTATCACATTAGCTACTCTACATGTGGATATATGCACATATTACCCACTAAAAGTCCAACATTTGGTATTGCTAAAATCTTTCTCCCTCACATTTTTGTAGGTATGTCAGGTGTAACCGAAGTCTGTGGTCCTGTACCTGGTAAATGGGATACCATTGCTTTACGGCTTATATATATATGCCATATGAATGTTAAGGACTGCAATTTAGCCCAATACACAATTGTTATGCTTAGCCAAAGTGGAATAGTTGTATGTACCATATCAGAGCAGTTGACTACAGTGCATACAATGGATAATCACAGCTGTGTATTTGTACAAACACTAACACATTTGCAGTTATAGTCATGAAGAAGTATGCAGCCTGCTATACAAGAGGCAATGACTCCAGGATGACTGTTCAATCACTATAGGGAGATGGTACATACCTGCGGCAGTGATACTATAGCAGGCATATCATTCTCAGTATAGGTGTACTGGGTATTATGTGTAGTTCTATTACATACACTGTCATATTGCATACCCCACAGGTGGAGTGTACTGGCACCATTCAGTGGATGTAACTGAACTGCATGTTAGAAACAGCCTGTCTTGTCTGTGTATGTTGTGTGTTTGGGTGTTGTGCATGAGAGAAGTGATGAGAAGATGTGTGACTGGTAATGCAACTGTGACTCTGTGTGGATTACAATACATAAAAGTGCAGGTAATAATGTACTGATTTTGTCTTCCTCCTCACAGGTAAATGGGGGGGGTTGGAGTCTGTCCCCCTCACATCCTGATGTCAGTGTCCCATCAGGCTCTGATGATGATGGTGGTCATAGTGAGGCACAGGTGGGGGTGTTGGGGGCTGAATCTGTCCCAGAGCTTGACATCCCTCTTCTACCCTCATTGTGCCTGCACACAGTCAGTATGCCCAAACATACCCAGTCCCCAGAGGCCACAGATATTGGACAGTCACATGGTGTCAACATTGAACAGGTCAGTGTGACAACTATGGCATCAGTGAGTGTAGACACTGGCCACAGCCAGTCAGCTGGTGAGGTCCCACACAGGCAGATTGACAGGGGTACTCAAAGGGGGACTGCTGTCCATCCACCTTCTCTCAGAGGTGTCACTCACCACATGTTTTGGATCATCATGGAAGCACAGCCACATACCAAACACAACACCAGACAGATGCTCAGGGTAATGGATGCAGCACAGTCTGACATCTGTGACTGCCTCCACCACACTGGTGAGCCATGGATCATTTCACTGATGTAGTGGACAGACGGTGGAATGAGACAGTGTCTGTCTTTGCCCACACATTGTCTGTGCTGGAATATCTGGTTGAGGTAGGGCATTGGGCATGTGGACACAGGTCGGCTACACCATCTGCCGAGAGACCATGTTTCCATGCACACTCATGCTCCTGTAGTGGTAGTACCTCAAGCTCAAGAGAGATAAGTGTGCTGTCCACAACACAATTTGGCAGGCCATTGGCATGTGGTCCTGGGTGGTCCCGTGGGAGACACGGGCCTAGCAGACAGCAGTCACCATTAGATACTAGCACAGCATCTGACCTTGGGCGTGGTGGTGCCAGTGTCACTCCAGACAGAGCAAGTTCCCGTGTTCATTGCCAGAGATGGTGAACTGTCCACTCTGCCATGTATGGTCCACAGCTGTCCAACAGACACATATGTAGGACTAGCAGTGGGCTTGGCTGTGTACACGCACACCCTCAAACATCACTGTCACATGCAGGTCACCAACAGAAACACATGGACTGGTGGTAGCCTGACAGAATGACAGGTGTATCAAGGACCTGTGTTTGTTTCTGTTCAAGGGTTTTGAGTCATTATGCTATGGGGACATGGTGGCAGTACAGCAACACAGGATAGCATAGCAGCACAGCACAAATATGATGTGAACAAGGTATGGCAGTATTTCTGCATGGTTCCCTAGGTTCATATGTGTAGAAGGTTGTGTCTGGGACAGTGGGGGCAGCTGGCATAATTGTGCACTCATACTTTGTGAGAAGGTCTGCTATGCCTTATACATGCCACCTGTGTTTTCTGACTGTACAAACCTAGATGGTGGCAGACATCAGTGATACCTATATAGGACCTGGAGCTTGTCACAAGGGTGTAAAATGCATGACCATTATACAGAAATATCCCATATGGGTATGTCTGCATTGATACTAGGGGATATATCTGTAATGACACACATGGACACACACACACACACACACACACACACACACACACACACACACACACACACACACTTGGCTGAGGGGAGACTAGAACCCCTACCTATCTACCTATCTACTATTGCACACTATAGCTTGCTGTACTTATTGCATGCGCCACAGAGTTTTTCTGAGTTTGGGCTGTCAGCTGGTACTGTTAAGGTGGATGACATAAGCAGGCCATGTAGGGGAGGGCATTTAGAGGCCAGTAATTAGTCTTAGGCCCATAAAATGCATAACCATTGCACAGAAATTGCCCATATGGACTTGTCCATAGTGCTGCAGATGGATACATGTATACACACTGACACACACACACACACACACACACACACACACACACACACATATATATATATATATATATATATATATATATATATATATATATATACATACATACATACATATATGAAGCTGTTCTCTAGTCAAAGAGGTGCATATCATCACCCTCAGCACTGTTATAACTCATCCAGATTACCATGCCATCCAAGACTACAGAAATAGTGGACCACTGCAGTGCAGACAGAGGCACCATGCACGAGTTAGTTGAGATGTGTCACCCTCATATTTATCATAATGGGATATGTGGAGTACCCTTTCCTGTGGACACCAAGGTATGTGTGGCTTTGAGAATTTTGGCTACAGGGATTTTCCATTGACCAACAGGGGACAGTGTAGTTGTATCCCAGGCATCTGCTTCACAGACATACCACCAGTTTTTAGATGCCATGTTATAGCAAGTGTGGAACCATATGTAGTTCCACACACCAGAGAGGAGATAAGCAATACCATGCAACACTTTATGATATAGCTTATTTCTCTGACATAGTGGGAGCCATTGACAGGCACCACACTGGAAGACCCCACTGGGGGCAAGAACAGTGGTAAATCAACCTTAAGGAGTTCCAATCCATCAACTGCCAGATGGTCTGCAATGCAGGGTATAATATAATATCAGCAGCAACCCAGGCAGTGCCCACTACTCCCATATCTGGCACACATATGACTTATATCAGTGACTGTGTTCTTTCATTGGTGATTCCAGAGTTAATGACATTAATAAGAAACACAAAAGCCATGGCAGACAATGCATTCAACATCACCCTGTCACAACTCAAATTACTGTCTAAACAGGAACTCAGCCTACTTAAGGCTGGCTTCTGTTATTATAATGTCTTTGGTAATGTCCTGCAGTACAACACTGAAAAATGCAGTGAAATATTTGCAGTGCATGCACTGTTACAGAACATGTTGCATGAAAACAGATAAAGCAGGAGAATGACATTCAGGAGAAAGAAGAAGTCCTGGAATCAGCAGTAGAGGAAGTGCCTTAAGAGGAGCCTGTGGAGCAGCTGGCTGCAGGAGTTGACCATGTGAGGCAGACGTGGGTACAGTACATTATGGCACTAGCTAGGAAGCTATGCCCATTTCATAACTATGGACTAAATTAAGCATTACATACAGCAATAATAATGATGGATGCAGTAATACACCCAGGTTGTGCTATACCAAGCATAGACTGGCCACAATGTGTATCACACACAGACTACCCAGGTAGCAGAGTAGTGTGGGCAGGAAGGACAGTGTAAGATTTATCAACAAGAAGAAGCATGTGAAGGGTAGGTGTAGGAGTGTGAGTCATGGATGGGTGAGTGTGGGGAGCCAGGAGACTCATCGGGGAGGGTGGTAGTATCTCCATAGTGTCATGACTAGGCAGTAGGGGTAGGTGTGTGAGGATGTGCATAGACAGCCGATAAAGCAGCACAGTATTGGGGTGTGCTTTACAGATCTAGGGCACCCACAGGAGGTCTATATGCCAGCTGTGTATGTTCCCTTCCACAGGACTGCCCTCTGCTGAGAAGGTCATAGGCATGATTCACAGCACTCACAGAGGATGGAGTGCTCTGTGAGTAGGAATGGCATGCGGTGCTGTGTGAGATCTGAGCACAAACATCCTCCCTGCGCCTGAATCCTTGGCATCCTTCATTACTGGAGGGTGGTGCTATGACACCCCGACAGTAACCTATTCCTACTGTTATCAGCTTCCCACCAAAGGTGAAGGGGGACTGGCCATTAGAAGAGCAGTGGTTGTGATGGGTGACCACACAAGGACATTTACAGCATACAGATTCCTTATGCTGGCTTCCATTATGCTACATAAATGGGGCATGTCCTTCCACAGGTTATCATGCAGACCACATACCAAACTGACCATCTCAGTTATGGCTGCAGATATGGAGAGGGGATGGCACCCATGGTGTGTTTGTCTGCCAGTATGCCAAATGCTGCCGTCCTCCTCATGCTCAGTGGAGGCTGTAGCAACCAAAGATGACTTTAACTGGAGATGAGTGCACTCCATATGCTGATATGTTGCCCACATCCTGTCTTACTGCAGCATCCTGGGACCAAGGGTAAATTGCACAGGAACAGAAGATGTATTTGTAAAAGGGGGGGGGGTATAACCATCACATCACCTGTTTTTGCCACTGCCACCATGACCCCTAACTGTGCTGGGATTTGTCTGTCGTCATTAATGGATACAGAGAGCTACCTAATTTAAGGCACGCCTAAATCCATGGGAGAGGAACCTGACAGCATACTACCTGTGAAAACACATAAGCATAATCAAATGTGTTAATGCACCTTCCCCCAGTACCCACAGCCCTGCATAGGTAAACCTCTATAACAGAGTCATATGTAAAATCTACAGTTAACATACCTTGAGCAGACTGACAGTGTAGGTATAGTCACAATGTTTCTGTATCAACAAAGAAGCCACACTTGTTGAATTCTACAGAGAGTACAAATGCTCCCATATGTTACAATATACCCACTTGGGACATTACCAACTATTATTTGAGGCACTCCGTGCAGTTCTGCTCCCAAATCCAGTACTATACCCTGGATCCATGAACTGTATATATCCTCAGGCAGAGATGCTATGTACTCCTTTGTGTCTAGTAGTGATGAGTCTGTTGGTGGGCCCCACTCATGGCCCTCTACTCCTGTGCCATGTGGTTTACCTTGCTGCATGCATTCAGAATTATGTTGGTAACCCTTCTCCAAGCCTGACCATATTTCCTAGTTTGGAAAACTGCACTAATTTGCTCTAAAAGGTCCTGCCAGACATGAGCATGAAAACCCCAGTCAGTTCTCACATTCTGGAGTACCTGCCAACCATGCTCACTGAGAATGTCATTCACTGTCCATATGAATTTTTCATGGTAGTGTCTTTCAGCATTAGGCATGACCACATCTAATATCAAAGAAATATATGTGCAAACTGGAGGCATGTCATACATGGTATACCCATAGCTCAGCAACACACAAATATGCCCAGTTTATGTGTGACCCATGATGCAGCACAAGCCACTCGTACAGTTGTATTTACGTGGCAGCAGTCAGTATGTTGTGTTTCTTAATGCTACTTTGACACATAGCAGGGAACTGCATTACACAACAAAGTAAACCATGGAAGAACACTGGTATCTAGTGCAGTTATATATTCTGTGTATCTGTGGGCCACAACAGCACATATACTGCCTCTACCTAAATTGTTGATGGGTACAAGTGTTGTTAAATGCCTTATATTAGTCTCCTGAACTCTGGAAGTGCTACAAGCCCAGTGGAATTGCTTACTATTGTCTGATAACCACCCTGACAATGACATGCACCATGAAGGTTAACTACAGTATGTTGACTCCCACAGCATACTAAACTTTTGGATTACTGTGTGTGTCTATGCAAGGACATCCCTTGGTATATATATGCAGCTTGCAGACAATCTATTTAAAGTCTTCCTCCAAGGGGACTCCCTGAACATGTTCTGTTTGCATGTAGAGGCTCAGTCAACAATACCAATCTAGATTTACAGCACTATGGTACCTAGGCTGGAAACCCCCTCCAAAATCCTAATCCAGATATACACCACCATACTACAGATACAGGAAGACAAAGCCCATACATGCTTCAGAGGCCTTAGGATCAAACTCTCTTAAAATAGCCCCTGAAGCAGTCAAAACATTATATTTTTTTGCCACAAATCCCATACTATTGTATGTGTGTTTGAAGGTGTATGTGAATTTTAAATATGACAATATTAGAAAAAACATTTATTTACTTATTTATTTATTTAAAGTTTGATGACCAGAGTAGTCCACTGGGCCAATAAAGAGCCCGTTTTCAGTGAAGGCCCGGGGAGAAATGCTCCATATTTTACAGTTACAATAATTACAGTTTAAGTGAATACGATATTGCAAAAACAAAACACAAAATAGTATGTACAGAAAAAAAAACATATTCACATAAGAATAAACAATTTGTATAAATCATGGTGTACATAATGATACTGACTAATAGTTCATGGCAGTTAGGTAGACTGAAAAATTTCAGAATATATAAATATTTTGTCAGAGTACTTAGCAAGGACATTTGTTGAGCATACGGCTGCTAGGTCCTGTCAGGATTATGTGAAAATTTATTGTGAGGGGAGAATAGTGTAATATATGAGCAAGGAGGCATAGTAAGATGGATATTAGACAGAGAAATTAAACTCTGGAAGGGGATCAAAAGTTAAGATATGGAAAAGAAGCAGTGGTTAAGGGAGAGAAAAAGAATGAGTTGGTTACAGTGGAGAGTAATAGGAGAGGTGGACGTTGTAATCTAAATGTTACACATCTCACATTATTGAATGAATTAAGAAATTATAAAACTATTAAACCAGATAAGGGAGGAGGTCTTGTACTGATGGATACTACAACATATATAAAGTCTATATACCATAATCAAGTGAGTATCGACACAAGTCCGTCTATGTACATGTCCTTACATTCACTGCTGCAGTATTATTTACATATGGGATTCCCTGCCATGGAAGCCTGACATCCGGACAGTATACCTAAGCCTACTATTGCTTTAAAGTACACCAACCATCACCCATATGCTCCTTGCGTAGCGTGGAGCATAAAGGTGACATTCAGGCATATCATCCTCAGAACGTATTTGCCGCCAGTCCGAACGCTTCTTCCAATCATCAGTCTGTTCTCCTACTTCCTTTTTCTACCCGTTTGAACACATTTTCATTCTTTTGTGAATGCCTACATCTTGTTCTGAAGTCTGAGCCATTGCAGATAAGTACCCTGTTGAGGATTTGCTTTTTTCTTGGCTTTTTTGTTGCTGTTAGGGATTAACGTCATCCAGGAAGGGTAAATGCCAGTGCAGGAGACAGATTCCCCATAAATACCATCACAATGTGTCTTTTCTGCCTAGGAGTTTCTCAAGGCCATACGTCCTGTTCGATTTCACAGGCATATGTACCAAAAACCCTTCATAGTAGGCTTTCTTCCCTTTGTTTGTATCTTGACAACCAGTACCTTAAGCTTTTCATTAAGGTTACAATGGAAGGAACTTTCTGCCCCAAGCGTCAGCTATTAGGGAAGAAGAAGGTGAAAAAAATTAAGCCCAGAATCTTCCTCTGTCCAGTCTCTGCCAGGAGTTTCTCCTGAGGTCTGTGAGAAACCAGAAGCTCACCCAGCTTTGTTGTCGGACTCCTGTGCTGTGACCAGGTTGGAGGCCAGTGAGGATCTGGCTTGCAGCACATCCAACGAGGCTTTGCAGGCATTCATTTAAGATGTTCAGGAGGAACCATGGTTGATTATTTCTGAGGGGCCCAGGGGTGTTCCACAGATTTTAGTCAGGGTAGTTCCTACTACAGTTATTAGCTCCTGTCCAGGGTCAGAGTCTTCTAAGTTTTATAGAGCGGATGTTCCTTCAAAAAAGAAACAAAAAACTAAGCATATTTCTCCAGTTCCTAGGGATCCAAAGAGTGAGTGGCAGGCCTTTACACAGGGTTTGTTTAATGCTTTAATGGCATTAAAACCTCCTCAGGGTGTTTCTGTTCTTGCTCCCCTTGGTTGTCTACTCCCCTTAGAAGTCCCATGGAAGAGGATTTTTCTGAGGAGGAGTTGGATTCTGATGAGGAATCCCTGAATTAGTCTACCCAAATTCCTTCTCCTTTGGATTATGGGTCAGAGGAGGAAGAATCTAATCATTCTGATACTCCTTTTGAAGAAATTTCCTTTGGGGATACAATCTTGAGGATGATGGAACTTTTTAAATGGGATTGAGCTCAAGTTTCTGACATCCATAAGATGTATTATGAGTTGCTACAGTTAGAACCTCCAAGACCTTCTTGTATTCTTCCTGTTTTGGCTGCCTTGTTGTATGCTTTTTCCAATGCCACTAAAGCTCCTGATTCCTTGCCCCCTGCTTCCAAGAAGCCAGATAGGTTTTATAGGGTGCCTGAGGTTCTATTTTTTTGTACAAATGTCCTGCTACTGACCCCTCTGTAGTGTCTGTAGCCTTTGACAAACCCTCTCAATTGCTTCCTTTGCCCATGCTCTGCCTTCTGATAAAGACAGCAGAACCATGGAAAGGCTAGGTAAGAAGACTTAACCTTAGCTATTCTGGCCTTTAGGGCTGTTAATTATCAGACCCATATGTGTTGGCTCTTCTTTCTCAGGCTTGCCAGTTTATTTCTGATCTCCCCAAATCTGAAGGTAAAACTTCTGCTCTTTCTTTGTTAGGGACTTCCTCTCAGACAGTTCATCATTCTATCATGTGTAGTTGTGATGCAGCAGATACCTCATCTAGGGCTGTTGCTTTTGGTTCAGTGATGAGGAGATATTCTTGGCTTATGCTTCAGCCTGTACCTGATGATATTAAGGCTAAGTTGATGGATGCTCCTGTGGATAATACTCTTTTATTTGGGGAAACAGCTGCTTATTTGTTTAAGTCCCTTCAGCATAAGAGCAAGGCCTTACATGAGCTTAAACTTGTATTTGTTTCTCCTGTACCTACATTTCAGAGAAACTATCCCAATAAGCCAGCCTTTGTTCGCAGGCAATCTTGACTCCTACAAAAGGTAAAAAGAGTGGTGAGCAGGCTCCTTCTGATAAAGCGCCTCAGATTTCAGGGATTCAGAAGTTTTCCTGTCCTGATAAACCAGATGCTGTATGACTATCCGTCACTTCCCACCCACATTCCTCTTTCTCTTCCCCTTTCTCTTTCTCTTCATGTTTGGATTCAGATTACTCAGGATTCTTGGGTTCTATCCATTACTCGCAGGGGTACTTCATGGTATGGAAATCTCAACCCCTTTTATCGGCATGTCTCAGCCTCCTCAGGAATAACTCCCTTTTTTCCTAGAGGTTCTTTGATATCTGTTGAATCAAGATACTTTTCAAGAGGTGCTTATGTCCCAAAGGGGAGGGGGTTTTACTCAAGACTGTTTTGAGTGCCCACCTTTCACATGTTGTCCCTTCAGACTTTGTTTCCTGTCTTGCTCCCCCAGGCCTATATGGTGTCTCTGGGTCTCAAGGATGCTTATTTTCCTATTCCGATCCATCATCTTTTTGGGAATTATTTGTGTTTCTCTGTTGCTTCCTGGCATTTTCAATTCTTTGCTTTACCCTTTGGCTTTTCTGTTGCCTTAAGGGTATTCATCAAATGCCTCACTTCTGTGATTGCTTTTTGCAGGCTTCAAGGGATCCAAATATTTCCTTACTTGGACAATCTGCTGATTCAGGCTGCTTCTCCAGAGATCCTGTTGCAAAATCTTCATTTTGCCATTTCCCTTCTTCAAAGTCTAGGGTTCACAATAAACTTCAAATAGTCCTCTCTGTTTCCCTCTCAGTATCATGTGTTTCTGAGTTGCAGGATTCAGACAGTGCCTAAGCTGGCATCCCTGCCTCCTCCAAAGGCCTCAACTCTTATTTCATTCTTTCAGTCTTCTTCCTCTGGCTTCTACTACAGCCAAGGGGTTTCTAAGAGGTGTGAGTTTTATGGCATCCACCATCCCAATGCTCCCTAAGGCCAAACTCCACATGAGAAAGTTTCACTGGTTTCTGAAGTCAGTGTGGCTTTAACATGTACATCCTCTAGACTTTGTAGTTCCTCTTCTTCCTTGTCACAAGAAAGAACTTCACTAGTGGATTCAGCAGTTGTATCTAAATCCAGGGCTCCCTTTTCATCCCCTTCTTCCCTCTCAGCAACTGTTCACAGATGCTTCGGATGAGGGATGGGGAGTAGCTTTTGGGTCCCTAAAGGTATGGGGGGTGTGGTCACCTCTTCAGCAGAAGGAGCATATCAGTGTCAAAAGAAATGAGAGCTCTTATATTGGCTCTTTAGGTCTTTCATCCTCTTTTCTCTCCGGGACCTTTCAAGGTATTCACAGACAATACCACACTGATGTGCTATATAAACAAACAGGGAGGAACAAGATCTTATCTTCTTTGTCAGTTGGCACTTCTGGTATGGGACCTGACTGTCAAGTATCAAGTGACTCTTCAAGAATTTTATATCACTTCAGATCAGAACATTTTTACAGACACTATGAGCAGGTCCTTAACTCAATCCCATGAATGGATGTTTCCCAGGGATGTCATTTCTGGACATTGTCCTCTAGTGGGGTACTCCTCAAGTTATTCTATTTGCCTCCCCTCTGAACAGACAACTTCCTCTGTTTGTCTGCCAGAGTCCCAGGTCCTCTGGTTTGGAAGGTGGACACCCTCTCTTTTTCTTGGAAGGGGATGTTTTTTATGAATTTCATCCCCTTCCTCTCATTCCAAAATCCTGTTCAAGATTCAACAGAACACTCCCAAAATCTTGTTGATGATGCCCTTTTGGTTGCAACAGCACTGGTTCCCTCTAATTTTGCATCTAGCCAAGGGGAATCATCACAAGGTACCTCACAGTGTGCATCTACTCACACAAGACAAGGGATCTCTCATTCATCCCCAGCTGCCCATGCTTCAACTGACAATGTTGGTGAGAGGATTTTGATTCCTCAGAGACACCTTTTTTCCTGAGGACATGTTGAAGGTCCTGGAAGAGGCCAGGAAACCTACTACTAGGAAATCCTACTTATCCAACTGGAAGAGGTTTTCTATTTGGGGTCTCTCTTGTAACCTGGACCCAGTTACTGTGGATGTTCCTTTGGTTCTCTCTTATTTGTGTGAGTTGTTCAATGCTGGTTTGGCCTATTCCTTAAAGACATCCTTCAAATTAGACCTCCTAGGAAGCCTGTTCCTCCCTCTTCCTGGGATCTTACTTTTGTTTTGGAGAAGCTGACTCAGGCTCCCTTTGAGTCTGATACTTCAATTTTCTTACAACATTGCTCCTGGAAGACAGTCCTTTTGTTAGCTCTTACTTCTGCCAGATGAGTGTCTGAGCTGCAAGCCCTTATGACTTGTCCTCATTTTTTTGATATTTTATAAGGACAAGGTGTCACTGCATACTAATTCTTCTTTTCTGCCTAAGGTGATTAATGAGTTGTCACTTAATCAGTGTATTCATTTGCCTACGTTTTCCCCCTCTCCACAATATGATAGTGATAGGGTGCTGCATACTTTGGACATGCATATACAACTAAGATTTTATTTGGATAAGACTATGGCTATTGGAAAATCTGATCAGTTGTTTGTTTCTTTTCATCTTAGGTCTTCAGGATTAGCTGTATCCAAGCAAACTATTTCTTCTTGGATTTCTAAGGCTTTTTGTTACACTTTTCCTGGCAAGAGCCTTCCTTCTTTTCTAAGGGCTCATTCTACTAGATATGTGACTTCTCTGGTGCTTTTTGAAGAAGATGGATACTAATTCTATTCATGAAGCAGCTACCTGGACTTCTGTGCTTACTTTTACCTAGTACTACAAGTTGGATGGTATGTCTACACCTAGGGCTGGTTTAACTAGGGCCATTCTTCATGGTTTCATAGTGGGCTCTACTGCTTCTTGCTTCTCCCAAGTTTCTTTCTGAGCTTTGGCACATGCCCACACACAAGGTATACTACAGCAGTGAATATATAAGGACATATTACAGTTGTGAAAAATATTGCCATAACAGTAGATGTCTTTGCCTTCACTGCTGCTGCAATATGCATGCCATCCCTCCTTCCCCAAGTCATTTTCCTTCCTTGATGTGCTGGTTACTTCTTGGGTTTCCTTGGACTGGTGTTCCTACTGAGACAAACAGTTCTGAGGATGGTACAACTGAATGTCACCTTTATGCCCTACACTATGCGACGCATGCACAGGTGACATTCAATGTACCTTAAAGCACCAGTAAGATTTGGTATAATGGCCAGACTTCAGGCTTCCATGGCAGGGAATCACATATGTAAGTAATACTGCAGCAGTGAAGGCAAGGACATCTACTGTTATGGTAAGACTTTACACAGCTGTGGTTCAATAAATATGGATACTTAAATCCAAAATGAGCCAGGCAATAGTGTAATCCCAGTCAGTCATAACCTTCCACAATGAACCAATACAGACAACATAATTGTAGCTCAGTAGAGTAATGAAACAAAACTTTATTTCTGAAACATATAATAGTTGTCTTTGTTCCCTTGATTATTACAAGCCAAATTGAACTAGATGGTATAGACTGTGAAATCTGTTGTACCAAAAGAGATAAATTTCCAACTAGCATGGATAAAATGGGACTTGTGAATCCCCTAATGCCAGGTCGCCCAAGCCATGCAGAGACATCGTAATTGCTGCTCACAAATTCAAAAACCAAAACCCAAAATGAGGCAACCAATAGTGTAGTCCCAGTCAGTGGTAAACTTCCACAATGAATCAATACAATTTTAAAAAAGTCATCAATTTTATAGGAGAGTAGATAGAATGATATTTAAATGAATGACTGAGTTTGTTAGCTATGGTTCTGATGATGTACCAGATGTAAAATGGATAACAGCCCTTAACCAGAAAGGTATATGGTTTTATATTTTGTATTGCATGTTTTAGAATTAAAGGTTTGTTTTGTCACTCAACCGAGCTATGAGTGAGTTGTGATACCTCTGCACTGTTCCAGTAATCAAGAAGCCTCAATCCTCACCACTGGTAAGAGTGAGGGATGTACTCAATGGGAGGATGACAAGTACACAGTGAAGTGCAATTTCCCTTAAGAGCACACGGAGATCACAGTCAGTTTGGGGCTGGTTTCTCCCTCTTTCTCCAGATCCCCAGTAAGACTCCCCACTGGCACAGCTATAGGGTTAAGATCTCAGCTGAGGGGCCAAGCCAAGACCTCCAGCATCCTCTCTGTCCAACCAGTGCTTCGTGTCCCTGCCCAAGTAGCTGACAAACACACACACACTTTGAGATTTGATTTATACACACACACACACACACACACACACACACACACACACACACACACACACACACACACACACACCTGGGGAAGGCTGCACAGATTTACTAGCTGTGCCCCCTTCTGTCCATACTATAAGGTAGTTTCCACTGCCACCAACCCCTACTTATCAGCTACTATAAGGCCCTTACAACGGGTGTCCAATCCTACTGTATAATGTTACTATTAAGCCAAATGGTAGTCTGACCAAGAGCAAGGCTATTTAGGAGTGGCCTGTACAGTGTCCCCAAATACATATGCAAGTACTCTAAGAGCTTAAATATGTTTCACAAATATCAGCCACAAAGATATGTTTAAATATATTTAATAATAAATAATAGACAAGCAAGACAATACTCAGTAACTCAACACAGTAACTTCACAGTTCAAAATCATAGGAAATATTTAAAAACAACATTGCAGGACAGTCTCAAATAAATACAGAAAACATCTAAACTAATGTTTACCATATTCCTGTCTATATATAAAATAGATACTATGCCGTAAATCTTATTTACAGAGCAAGGCAAGTGCAGATGATGGTGATGATGAGTGGATGTTCTTGCTAGGTCCAAGACAAAATACAAATGCACAGTATCTCTCTGAGAGAGTTCTTAAATCAATATCAAATATTACAGCTGGGCTAGCTTGGATGACATCACATTTTGTCACCTGACTTCAGTTGCCAGACTAAAACAGTAACTAAAAGAATTTAACATCTCTGTGTTAAAAATACACATCTCTCAGAACTGTGCAGCTGCTAGGAAGTAATAAAGAAATAAAACACGTTTTACACTTTAAACCTAGTAATTACTTCTCTTTCAAGACAATACAAAAACTTCTAGCTCTAGACATTGTGTCCACTACACTGAAATCGAGAGGAAACTTATAGCACAATTGTAAAGCAATCTAATTTCAACTTATTTTCTGTTCTAAGTCAGCAGAGCATGCTGTGGTTACATTTTAGTTCAGGACATAGCATACAGTTCTGTATAAATCATATCAATATTCACAAATGACATAGAATTATTTACAAAATTCCAGATAGCTGGGCTGGCAATATTTCCCTATATCACACAGTCGTTTGTAATGGTTAAATATGGATACTTATAAATTCTTTCCAGTGGTAAAACCACTTGTAACTACAGTATTTGGAATACCTAAGATACATAAATCATTAGATGATTTTCCCCTGAAACTTATTGTAAATGCTGGAGGTTCAACAACTCAACCATTAACTATTTATGTAGTTCAGAAACTGAAATCTTACTATACTAAACATGAATATTTATTAAAATATTCTTGCCACATTTTATGTAATTTCACTAATGAGTTGTACTAAATTAAAGCTATTTTAGTAACTACTGATGCAGTAGACCATTCCAAAAGTATCCACCATAGAAGAGAATGGATTGGTTCAATCAGATTATCTCATATTATGATTTTTTAAGTAACTTGGGAATTTATTTTTAATAAATTCATTCAAGGAACTTATTTTAATGTATAATTTTATATTTTATGAAAGAGAATATTTTAGATAAACATTGGATGTGGCAGTGGGCATGCCCTGTACCCCAAGTTTTGTGAATAGAGTATTTTTTTTTTAGAAGTAGAACTATATTTTTAATCCTGATTATAATGATAAGTGGCGCATGTATAATAATTTTTGGACAATATATTTTAATTTGAATAAGTAGCTTTTCAGCATTGATGGATTTTACTGAAAATATTAATCATAAGGTATTTAAGAAAAAATATATATGAACATGTACTGGACATATAAAACAAACAAAAAAAATGCAAAAAAGCACCTTAACCAAACATTGAGAGTTTTTTGAGAATTTTAAGAAGTTTAATTTCAGTGTATTAGACTCTGTGACTAAGAATCCCAGGGGTACTTATTGTGAGGAGATGATGGAAAAATGTGAGTTAATGAAGCACTGAATGATAACATTCCACCAGGTTTAGATGAAACCCTTCTATCAATTCCATTTTAAAGTTGTTTGCTTCTAGATTGTGATTTATCACTTAATAATATTTTTAATGTTTTATCTCATTTCATTTATAACAGGAAATAGCACCTGGTTTATGTCATAGCTGATGTATAGTATTTATATGTGTATGTGCATATCTATGCTGTTTTGAAGAAGTCTGTTAATGAATTTTTAACAAAGGCATGAAACAATAAAGCACTATAGCCTGTTAATTTTCCTGGAGTGGTATTTTGGTGTGCCTTTTGACAATGTTTGTGCCAACCTAAAGATACTGTCAAACATTTTCTCATTTTTTACCATCCATAGAGGTAGATTTCTCTATATAACCCCTGAGTAGATGATAATGCTGCTTGTAGTCTCCATTATGACCTCAGCATCCTTTTTTTCCTCCATGTTTATTCATATACACACTTTCTTTGTTCCATTCCACTCTCTGTTATAAAATGATCACTCTCAATCCATTTTGTGGCCAATACTGTAAACAATGCACCATGTTGCATGTATATAACTGCCTAAAATGGTATGTTTATATCTAGGTCATCATTCTATTGGTAGAATTGACAGTAGCTGAGTAGTACAAAAGCCCCTCTTGGACAAATGGCTGGGATGGTAGGTAGGGAGTTGCAAGAAATGCTGAAGGGGAGTTATGTATGATTGGAGGGGTCTTGTTTTCTTCAAAATTAAAACATGTTGAATTACATTTGGAGAATATTCAGATGTAGCTAGGAAAGCTTGACATGGGGTTATTACAGAATATTTTATTTATGTTGATCTCTGGTACTGCAAACCAGAATTTCACAAATGATATGTTTCATCTTGTAATCTACAAAGTATTATTAGACTGAATGTATAGTGTATATTTGGTTCTCCTGTTTGAGCATGATTGCAGTGAAAGGGAGTTTAAAAAAAACAGACTATGTCATATTATGTTATAATGTTTGTTGGGAGTGGTGAAAATGGTGAGGTGCTAGTAAACAGGTTTCGAGGTGGTCACCAAACTACATTAAGTGAAGAAGTATGTAGTAGGACCTTTGCAGTTTTGTTATAATCAAACATGATATTACACCAGAATGTTTAAATGATAAACGTCTGGGGTTGCACTAAAAATTCGAAATGAGCAAAGATTAGAATGGGGGTATTGTTCATGAAATTTAACAGCATATTCCTTTGCTGTGATTTGCTTTCATGCAGTGTTTGAGACTTGTGTCATGATCTCCCTGTATTCTTGTTTCTATATGTGCAATAGGATCTTTACTATCCACCTCAACTAACATAAACTCAGGAAGATGAGTCCTCAGTTTAAGAAGTCGTGTGACAGATGTCATCCCAGCAGTGCATCACTGCTACTACTTATTAACTATGTTCTACACAATCTTGTGATGAGTTATAGAGCAAGTCAAGGTATAAAGTGATCTGTGCACCTCAGCTGGTACATTGGCATAGTTACTTTCCGAATCAGTACAAGTGGGGGCCCTTCCACTTAGAGTGGAGGTTCAGAACCACAGCCGGTCTAATACATATCTAGTCAGAGCACCTTGTGTACGAAATCACAGAATTCGTCCCATGCAGTTAGAATGAAACAGGACATATTTTAAACAACATAATTCTTGGAAACCTTTTAGACTCCCATTGTGATATAATTGCATATTCATGATCTAATGTTACTAGATGAAAAGCATCTGCTAAATCTTTTTGATAAAGCACAGCTCCCCGGCTCACCATGCAATCACTTTTTCCTCTCCAGGGAGTGGATGTTTGTTTATAACATCATTACTGGTAGCTTATAATTACCTCACATATGTATAACATTAACCCTTTCTGCAGTAGGAATAACTTGCCTATTTGCTGTGTTTCCTTGGACAAACAATACTTTTACTATCATAACTTTTCCTTATTCATGTCCTCTTTCTCTGCAAATGATAATGGTGATAATGGTCTACTACTGGAAAACTTTGGGGTGACATCCCGCCTCACTAGAATTATAGCTTTAGCAATTCTTAGTGTCCAAGATTCCTGAAAAAGCATCTCTTCGTGCAAATCAAGCACTTGTTTCACTGACATAAACGCATTTCATTTTTATCCTGTTCGTTGGGGGCCAGTCAAAGAAGAAAGGCTTCTAAAGGGACTTCCAACATATGGTTATGTGGTAAACACCAAGGCAGGGGCTTACCATCTGATGTCTTGGCAGGACTGGAGGTCTCAGGCCTGTTGTGGGACTTATGGGGCTTCTAAAGCCTTGCGCCTTCCTAGTTCACTCACTACAATTTTCCTTTTTAAAATCAAGCACTACTTGCAAATGTCTATGGGGTGATCTTCCTTCAGACAGAAAAGGCAATGAAGGTGGAAATCCTTCAGAAGGATCTATCTGCCACAAGCGCATGTTAGCAGTTTTTCTAGAGTTACCATCATATTATCAGCCTTGTTAAACATGAAAGAATGCATACTTCAAAAATCACAAACTCAGAAAACAAAAAACAAGGTTTCCTGAAAGAGTTGCAGAATTATTTATTTGTTTACCGGAAAAGTCCAACTTGGAAAGAACCAATTTTTAGTGGAGTCTTGGGGAAAAACACTCCAGATCCATGTCTTTGTAAAGTAGGTGGAAACCAACATGAATGCAGGGAGGATATGCAAACTCCACATAGGAGGCCCAGCCAAGAATTGAATCTGAGAACCTCTTGCTGTGAGGTGACAGTGCAAACTGCTGCACCATCCTTATAGAATTCATTACCTGGGAAGGTAGGGACAGCCATTGTCTCAGGGCTACATTAAATTCAGATGCATGCTAAGAAGCAAATGGGATAAAATTTCTGTGTTAGGCTTTAGGGCTTACTTTCTTGTCTGAAAATTTTAATTTGATTTGACAAAAATTAATGAAACTCCTTGTCTGAAAAATTTGATTTGATTTTATTAAAAGGAATGAAACTAAGAAATGCATCAGCATATTTTTAACAAAATATACCTATTTATTAAAGTAACATTATACATGGCAAAATTAGTGACATTGTCCTAAAAATTCTTGGTCAGGAATGCCAGACTGATTTTCTCTTGGGGCTTTTAAACCTAAAATATCCTATGTGACAGGTTCTGCACTTCGTGTTCTTCTAAACTGATATAACAAGCTCAGACATTACTCTGTCTAGGAGTTATAATGTATTTCATATTAATTATATATGACCTTTCAATTCTTGTGCATCATGCAGCTGTGTACCATAATCATATAAATGAAACTATCAAAAGGCTCATGCTGAAAATTTGGAATGAAAAAAGTAAGTTTGAAGAACTTACTGAAATTATGAAACATAAACAACTAGAAGAGATGAACTATTTGAGAGTTATTCTGAGTAGTTCTGATTTATTATATATATACAGAACCCATGAAGCAATGCATACGTGGCTAGTGATTCAAATTCCACAACCAGACCGTAATGAAAGTGCTGAGTATGTGAGCTGAATAAAAATAATGAGAAATAAATAGCAGACTACTTTAGCAGCTGAGCCAAGGCAAGGTTGTAATTATTGGATATCCTGTTTGGGTCAGTGTTTCAGATACGCCAGACAACAGAGAGAGAGAGAGAGAGACAGTTGGAGCAACAGAGGAAAGAGAGAAAGTAAGATTTAAAAATAAATAAAAATAAAAAAAGTAGAAACTAATATGATGAATTCTTAAACCACATTATCAAGCTTTACAGACAGCTAAGTTTTTACATGAAATAAACTTTATAAGTATGATGATAATAAGTGATGTTTCTGTAAGATCAGAACATTCCCGAGAAATGGAACAGAATAGTAGAAAAATCACCAAATGCAGCAATGTCAGTGCTTTTGCTACAGTTCAGATTCTAGTGTATTATGGTATATGGTGTTCTAACTTTTATAGTGGGTCAAATATTATTTTCCAGTTTAGCAGCACCTCTTTTTCTTTAAAGATAATATTTTCAGTATACAGACTTCTGTGTATAACCTGTGGCTAGTATATGGCCCACTCAAAGCAACTGTCAGTTCAAAGGTGTATACAAGAGGGTTTTAAAGTGAATTACAACAAACTATGAGTTGTTTGCTTATTTACTAAAATATGGCACTACAAAAATACTAAGGTTACATGAAAATTAAACATTAATTACCAACATTAACATGTTAATTAGTTGTGTTTGGTTTGCCTTCCTTAAATATTTAATTGTACAATAAAGCCATCTTTATGCACTTATAGTTCCACTCCATTCATAGAGAACACTTTAAGGCAGCCCTATGCTATGAATGACAATTACACCCCAAAGAACAAATAGGTGGTACTACCAAGAATTGCCCCTGTAAGACTGCAACATTTTATTGCTTTCTAGCCTCCCTGAATGCCTACTACAGAACGTTATATTCGGTACCAATTCCATGGTGGGTCAAAGGGCATTTAACATTGTATGTTCACGTCTCCAGATAGCTTCTTATTTCTGTCTTGATTGTTTAGATGATTCTGTATGTCTGAACTGATGTTAGTGACAACTTTACAGACTACAGCAATAAACTTTGCACTACCATTAAACTGCAATCTCTGCTGTGCAGTTCATTAAGATAGATGTAATACTCATAGACAAAATGTGTCTTTACATGGTTACTAGCCATAAGTTAGTTTAATTTCAGTGTTAGCACTAACAAAAAGAAGTAGTAGTTCTGCTCTTTTGTTATAATTTTGGAAAAAAGAATGAGCTCAACTGTAGATTCACAATGTAATTACTTTTTCCAGAGCAGCTTTTCAAGTCTGTGTGTACGTTTTCAGCTTATCAAGCACTTCATGTTTTATTTGTTTGCTTATTTATGTCTTAGTGTTTTTCTTTGTCTATTTATTTATTTATTTATTTATTTACATTTGGTATTCAATTGAGTAGGCTGGTGGTCCTATGACCTTTTTTCATTCATGATCCAATTGCAAATGAAATCAATGAACATTAAACATAGCAAACATGTGAAGTAGATTACAAAATCAAACAATAAGCCAAATGGCTTACCCATGCTCTGCTCATGCTTTTCGTTATTTATTTATTTAACATTTGTTTACAGGGAACGTCCGACTTGGAACAAAGCCAATTTTCAGCAGAGACCTAGGGAGAAACGCTACAGATGCATGTCTTTGCAGCATGGAGGAAACCAAAGTATCCAGAGAAAACCCACACGAATGCAGGAAGGAAATGCAGACTCTGCAAAGAAGGCACTCTAGCTGAGAACTGAACCAGAGAACCTCTTGCTGTGAGGTGATGCTACCGCTGTACCACTGCACCGTCCAAGTTAGAGTTCTTCATTTTGGAAATGTAATGTCATGGTGAACAGAGTGAGGGAGTGGTGTACTATTGAGGGGTTTTTGCCCTTTTCTTCACTATGGTGTGACCATGGAGTTTGTATATATAATTTTGGAGGGAGGTATGGGAGGATAAGCCTCACACATGAGGGGTAGGCGGTCTTGCTCACCATGCAAAAAGATTTTTGTGTGTTTTTCTTTATATTTCTTGACTTGTGTTTTTTTTTTTAATATTTCAAAAAATGTCAGATGAAAGAGTTTCTCTCAACAGAATTTAACTAAATATAAGCCAGACAATTTAAATTTCAGGTATATAGAACAATGACATGTCAAAACATGCTAAACATCAAACTGCAATTTCAAGTATGTAGACCAGTGGCATGACAGTAAGTAATAGTACAATGTCTGTAGAATAACAAAGAAAAGGAAATATAGAGCAGCAATAGTATTAGGCTCTAAGTCCTAATGCATGACTTATTCACATATTTATACTATTTGAAAAGCTTTTTAGAATCTTCCACTATGAAGTTTCATTAAGACAGATGTAATATTCATAGACAAAATGTGCCTTAACTACATGGTTACTAGCCATAAGAGAACTTTTCAAGTGATCCTTCAGTTGTTTTAAGTTTGTTTGATTCATAGCGTATTTTGGGAGATTATTTTAATTAATTGAACAATTTTGTGGAAGCTCATTCTATTTTTAGGCTGACCAGACTGAGGTAATAGGGTGGGAATTGAATTTCTATTTTGCAGGAAAGTGTAGACAATATTTATCATGGATTAACTTGGAGGTTAGGTTTCATAACAGTAATGTAGTCCTAGTTGTTTTGGGGAATTAGATGGCTTTTTTTAAAAGTTTCACAGTGGTACTACATTTCAGGACAGAAGCAGCAGCTAATTTGTCAGTGAGAGTCTGTAGAATTTTTATGTTAGTGGCTGAGAGAGGTAATTATATGTAGGGTATATTCTAAATGAGGGTTGAGTACATTTGTAACTATGTTTGTCTTTCCTAGATTCCCTAGTAAGGTGGTTTATGACTAAGTGATATGCCTGTTGCTGTGCATTTCCTCTGAAAATGTAAAATGTTCATTAGAGGAGGTCGGGAAATTAATATAATAAAATCTGTGAAGTTTTGTTTTTGAAAGATCTGTTTAGAGAGTCTTTGCTATTCAGTTTATGGGGGGGTGGGGGGTGGGTTCCAACGATCATAGGTGCTGTTTTTGGTGATGTTTAATATTAGGTTATTTTTCTGTTTAAGAATGTACAGATGACAATAAAGTCAGCTTGTATTTAGTTTTAGTGTTACTAGAAAAGGGCCTGGCCAGTGTTGCAGTATGTCAACATCGTATAAAGCTATTGCTTGACAGTGTATAGACTCAATTACATCATTTATAAACAGAGAAAAAAATGGGACCATGTAATGCACCTTGAAGTACTCTTGCAGTGAAGGTCCCTTGTGAGTGGGGAAAGGTCTTTTTATGTTAAATGTTCTGAGAGGTAACTAGGTAACTGAGAGCATTATTATGGAGGTTAATATTTTTAAGTTTTTGTAGTAGGATGTTATGATTTTATAGTCTCTAAAGCTCTCTTTAGATATTTGAAGATGTCATAAGTTAGATACTTCTGCTCTATTTCAGTCTATTTTTCCACTAACATTTATTTGGCAATTCTTGTTTTAAAAATTATTAAACTATACCATAGTCTTTATTTCTCACAGACAGATATGCAGGCACATTTAGCTTAAAGAAATTGATTAAATGGAGTTAATCTTAGGCAAAGAAAGAACTAACCAGTAGGAGGATTTTTAACTTCCATTTATCCAAAAAGTCAGCAATTTAAATAACACTTTCACTTTGCATTTCCTTGCTTTTTGGAGATATTTAGCCTTGTGTACATAAAGGGTATTGTTGATATTATGCATTGTTAGCTCACCATTACAACTATTTCTGTGCTCTTGGGGTATATGGGCTTCTCTTTTTTCATCTGCATCCCTGACTATCAAGTCTCCCCACTGGATACAACAATGGCTCATTAATTTCCTCAGAGATGACAGCCCTATGGCCTTTTTTCCTCTTGTGGGCAAAAGCCAATCAGTAAAGTAATGCCTTTAACAGGGGAGATCAGGGCTTCTATTAAGCCCTATATTTCACACTGCACATGCCCAGAGATCCTGAAGAATTTGGCATGCAATGAGTGACTTGCCTTCTTCTGTAAGTGACAAAACTCTTCAGAAGCTCTGGTTCCTCTTGAAATCATCACCTTGATGTGGTCTTTGAACTCAGTTTGAATTAAGGCATGGAGTGTGTACCCCACTGATAGACTGGCCACCCTCCTTCCTGAGAAAGCTTAATCATGCCTCTCCCTCTCCTTCTCTTCAACAACTCCTCCAGTGTTTGGGCTGCTTATCAAACTCAGGATTTTAGGGTCCTAGTCAGAGCTTGTTTCCTCTAGGTACCACAGACCTGGACCTTGGGTACTAGAACTTTTACCTCATCTTGCAAGTTGTGTTGTTGTTTACTCCTTGGCACTAGAATAGTGTTTTTAGGTAAATGCTATCCTTTCCTGTATGAAAATTTGCTGCTTTTCAAGGAATATCTCTCCTTGCACTGAATGAGCACATGAAAATAAACATTGTTTCTGTACTGTTGCTATGTAATCTGTAAAGGTAGATTGCTGTGCTTGTTGTCCACAATGACTGGCAAAATAATGTCACCTTTTTATGTCTCATAATGTTTTATTTACTGATATGTTTTCACTGCCAGTACCATTTCTGCATTATACTACCTGGTGATTGTGTACCTATGGAATGACACATGTTCATAGGTTCACAGGTGTGTACTAGGCTAATGGCCCTTGGGCCTTTACAAGCCTAGCCCATAGGATTACGCTGGCATCGTGCCACCCGGCCTTAGTTCCCAGTGCCTCTGTCGAGTAAAGCCACTGGAGTGATTCCCTGGGGTGAATTTTCTATT
Source organism: Protopterus annectens (assembly GCF_019279795.1). Lineage (NCBI taxonomy): Eukaryota > Metazoa > Chordata > Ceratodontiformes > Protopteridae > Protopterus > Protopterus annectens. The sequence goes on from NC_056729.1 coordinate 1,342,455,871, forward strand.
TCCCATCCACTCATCAAGATTTCTCTCTGTGCAGTGTTAGCATTTACTCATATCTGACAGTAAACATTTGATGTTTCCACAATGTCAGCAGTGATGTATAGGTATGTAGTCTTGTATACCGGGGTTGAATTATTCAGCATTAATATTACAACAGGAAATCAGATCTGGAGCTAAATGAAATGTGCGTAAAAGTTAATGGATAAGATTTTAATTACTAGACTTTGTTATCCTTCACTTGTTAAGGTAGGAATCTTTTGCAGTGATGCATACCTACACATATGTAGCATAATGTAGCCATTGTACAGAACTATGACTATGACTGAGATCCAGTGTTCTTATGTGTAAAATGTAAATCATTTCCTTTATGTTGCTCTTGCAGTTATTGTAATCAATGTCACTATGTTAGACTGTAACTTGAAGTCTGGGATGATTTACACAGACAAGAAAGTGGGGTACGTTAGGCATTATATTGTTGAAGTTGGTTACATTGGCATATTAGCCGTGTACAATTCCAGAAATTTTGAAAATATCCTTGTTTCCTTACTGACAGCGGAAAAGCTAAAAAATAAATCAAAAGTTATTAACTAAAAAGTGAGAAAAGATGCCATGAGTACCACTGATTGAAATATTCACACTGTGGATAGTCAAAGGCTATAAAGTTACAAAGTGAAGTCACCAAGAGCTATGTGAAGGTAAGGCAGCATAAAACTGCATGCATAAAATGTCAACTTTGTTTCCTTAGGTGCTTGGGCAAAGTTATTATCATCATCATCATCATCTCCCTTTTCCCCTTGCTATAGGGGTTGGAGTGTCATCTTCTTTCAGACAATCCATCCATCTCTTTGCTGAATGCTGTAGTTTCTTCTTGCCTTCTTCCTGTCTGTCCCAAATTCTCTTCACAAGATTGTCTTTTCATTTCCTACACGTCTCCAAAACACTGTAATTTGTTTTCTTTGACCTTCCCTGCAATTGAAGCTACATGGGTTTCTGCTCTGATGTCCTCATTTCTTCATTGCCTCGTAACATGTACCCTACCACTTGTGTCAGGCACATCATGTCCATTACCTTTAGCTTCCACAGATCCTCTGCCTTCACTGCCCAGGTTTCTGTACCATACAATAGCACTAATCACACCACTGTGTTTTCCACCTTACTTTTTAGCTTCTGAGTCATTCTGCACATGCTATCTGTGATACTCTGAGCTAGTTGGCTGCAGTCCCTCTGATTCTAGTTTTGACCTCCTCATTCAGACTTCCCTTTTCCTCAACCACCTCTCCCAGATATTTGAAGCTAGTAACCTGTTCCACTATTTCCCCCTGTATCTCAATTTTCAGCCTATTCTGATTTCCCCCATTTCCTGTCATTTTAGCTATCTTATCTGTAATCCCATGTGCCTTCAGTTTTGCATTCCATTTCTCTAACATTTGCTGAAGTTCTTATTCAGTCTGCCTGTAAGGCCACATCATCTGCATATGGCAGCTTTATTGATTTGTCCCTTCCAACCTGTTTGCTTGTATAGTCCATCACCAGTATGAACAGCAGTGGGTTCAGATCTGAACTTTTAATGCACACCCACTCCCCCTGGAAACCCCTCTGTGAGTCCAAACACTGTTCATAATTGCATAATTTGGTCTTTGTATATGGACTGCCTGAATTCTACCAAGATTCCTGGGACTTCAAACCATTGCAGGACTGTCCAAATCAGCTTTCTTGGGACCTTGTCATAAGCTTCGCTAACTCTCAGAATGTTCAGGTGGACTCTTTCTTCATGTTTATCTTCTTTTCAGCTATCTGTTTCACAGTAAACATCAGGGCCATTTTGCTGCATCCTCATCCGAATCCAAACTGCTCATCTCCCATGTTACTTTCTACTACTCTGTGTATGTTTATCAATCACCCACTCCAGAGCTTTCCTGCAATGTAACAGGAGTTTGATACCTCCATACTGCCCACAGTTGTGAATGCGTCATTTGTTCTTGAACACGGGCACTAGAATGCTTATTCTTCAGTCATCTGGAATATAATTTTCTCTCTGCACTGTTATGAGTACCCTTAGCAGCCATTTCTTCCCTAACTCACCCAACATCTTGATCATACATGCTGTGACCTCATCTGAGCCTACCTCCTTTCATGACTTCTTATTCCTTAATGCTGTTCTTACTTGTTCTAGGCTGGACTCTTCTTCTTCCATCATAGGCTGTGTTTGGGGCAGTACAGCTTCTGTGGGGTTTTCTTCATTCAGAAGCTTTTAGAAGTACTTTTTCCATCTGCCTTTGATGTCCTGTGGACTGGTGAGCATGTTGTTCATAGGTTCATAAGTTCATAGGCTGGTACTAGGCTATCGGCCCTAGGGCCTATACAAACCTAGTCATAACAATTCCCTGGCTATTTCTTCCCACACTATTTACTTTCCTGGACCCCTGTCTAGCAGGGCAACTGACGTGATCCCCGCAGTGAATTTCCTTTCTCCCATCCAATCATCAAGGTTCCTTTTGAAGAGGGCCAAAGAGGCACTCTGCTTGACATGTATGGACAGTCTATTCCAGAGTCTGGGGAGTCTCTGGGTCAGGAACCTATCCCTCCAGCATGTTTTGTCTATTGTGATAACAAGGTTTAGATCCCTGGAGTGTGTGGCTCTGAGGGATTCGGATTTCTTTAAGTGTAGCATGTCCAACAGCTCTGGGTTTGACATGGCTTTGTATGTTAAGCAGAGATTGCCTTGGAGTAGACGATATGCGACAGGATATAGCTGGAGTTTTTTAAGGCGGTCAGCATAGGGCATCTGCTTTAGGCCTGTGATTTTTTTAGTGAGATATTTCTGTGGCCTTTCCAGTTGTTGCAGATGTCTTGAGAGGTACATACCAAATGGGTCATTGTATTCTGTAATGGGTCTAATGAGGGATGAGTACAGTGGGACAATGACCTCCTTTTTTCTGGATGAAAAGCCCTTAGTGATGAGGTGTGCCACATAGAAGGATTTCCTGACTCTTGTGGCAATGTGGTTATTGAAGGTGAGACCACTGTCCACCTGTGCCCCTAAGTCTCTTATCACACTTTCGGTGTTTAGTGTACTGTCACCTATGTGGTAATTCATGGGTACATGTTTTTTCCCAAAGGCGATAACTATACATTTCTTGGCATTGAGCTTGAACCCATGGCTCTGGTACCAAGCATCTGTTTCCGTAAGGCCCTTTTGTAGAGTATCCACATCATTTGGGGATTCAATAATGGCTCCCAGTTTGCAGTCATCTGTGAACTTTGTTAGCCAGTCCCTTAGTGTTAGCCTGTACTTCAGAGAAGTAGATGCCAGATAAGATAGGTCCCAGGACTGAACCCTGAGGTACTCCACTTGTCACTTGCCTGGAGCTGGATTTGGAGTAAGCTACTTTTACACTGTGGGTTCTGTCAGTAAGCCAGTTGGCAGCCCATCAAGTGACTTATGGATTAATGCCCAGCTTAGTAAGTTTATCTATGATTCCAGAGTGGGGGATGGTGTCAAAGGCCTTGGCGAAGTCCAGATAGGCTGTGTGGACTGCCTTACCCTCGTCCATGGCTCTGGAGACTGATTTGAAGAAGTTAATCAGGTTCAGGAGACAAGATCAGCCCTTCACAAACCCAAACTGGGTGGGGTCCAGTGTTTTAAGGTTGCCAATGTCTTTGTTTATAAGTTCCATGATAATACGTTCCATGGCCTTGCAGATCAGGCTCATCAGACTCATGGGGCGGTAGTTCCTGGGATCCAAGGTGGATCCCCCCTTGTGGAGTGGAATAACTGTATCTGTGCACCAGTCAGTGGGCATGAAGCCTGAGGTGAGGCTGCTGGCATCCCTTTTGAAATGTGTCTGATGATGATCTTCTTTATCTTTCTGCACAAAGTATTTTCTAGTAAAAGCACCAACAAAATAAACAAATCAAAACCAATTAGCTAATGAGCCAGTGAGCAATAAAGAATAACCAGAATTAAGTGTTTGACACAAAATGTATGCCTTTATACACAATATTATTTGTAAAAAACAGGAACCAAGAAGAACACAACCACGACGGCCAAAGTATCCAGTATCAGTCTTTACTTAGTGCACAAAGAAACACAAGTGCTTTCACGATAGCTTCATCAGGTGTAATGAAAAAGCATTACCTAAACACATCTTATATACAAAAATAGCATGGTCACATGACAAAAGCAATTACAAATTAAAAGGGTAACAACTATATACTTATATTAAACAATTTTAAAACATATATATATATATATATATATATATATATACATTTTTATATCACAAAACAACTTAGAATAACATATATAGAACAAAATGCATATACATTTTATATCATAAAACAACTTAGAATAACCTTCATAGTAATGCTTGAGTTTACTAAATAAAAACTATCTCCTTAGTGGTCTTGATTTCAGCCTCGGTCTAAGTGGTACACTTTCATTTAGCCCACTGCCTACATTTGCCCTCATCCTAACAATCCAAGTAGACTCAAGTTCCTCTGTTTTATGCCTCACATCTCCTATTCTAAATACTATTAAAAATTCTCCCAATAACTAAAAACTTAAAATTGTGTGCATAGTCTGTATCATGAATATGTTTAACCAAGGCATTTACACAATTAGACTTACTTATGTGATAAATATGTTCCCTTATTCTATCTTTAAAAGGCCTGTCAGTCTTACCTATATAAAATTTACTGCATTTCTGACAATACGCAAGATACACCACATGTTCTGTTGTACAAGTGGCAAAAACAGTAAACTATGCAGCTTCTTTTGATCTGGATGGTAAAAACCACCCTCTGTATCCAAAAACTGGCAATAATTGCACTTACCACATGGTGTAGTACCTATACCTTCCCTATGACATTCACTAATCCTAGGATAACACAATCTCATTTTCAAAGATTTACTATTCCTAAAAATGAAACTCGGTTCAAAGTCCACATATCTGGCAGCTTCCTCATCTGTAGTTAGAATATTCCAATGCTTCCTTATTATTCCCATATATTTAGCTACATTAGATGTATAACATAAAGGGACCTTCACCCTAGCTCCATGTATATCTCTGTTCCTTCCTACAGTCCCTGTACTAGATGTACTAGTGTTCCTATCAAAGAAATATGGTTGAGCTCTTGTACCCCTCTGCTTAATCACTGCTGCTACATTGGGTACAATGATATGTTCTTCATAGCCCCTATCACGAAGATGGTCAACTGCTATAATGACATGCTGTTCAAAGTCAGTTCCTCTTACATTCAGCCTAGAGGCCCTATACATCTGATTTCATACAACATTCCTAAAGATGTAGGGAGGATGTAAACTCTCCCTATGCAGCAGATGGTTTACATAACATTCTTTCCTATATAGTTTTGTTATAATTTCACCTGTATATTCCCTAGTAACCTTAACATCTAAAAACTCAATATCAGACACAGAATGGTTACAAGTAAAGCATATATAGCAGGTAGTGTTATTGAGATATACAAAAAATTCTTGAAACTGCTCATATGTACCTCCCCATAAGATAAAGAGGTCATCAACAAACCTTCTATAGAACAACACAAACTCTTTATAAGGACCCTGGAGTACATAGTTGAGTTCCCATGCTACCATAACTGCATTGGCGTAGCTATTGGCACAGGCCATGCCCATAGCTACGCCATTGCATTGCTTGTAGTATTGTTGGTCAAAAACAAAAACATTATGCTCCAGTACTATTTCTAATAACGTAACAAGCAAATCTATTTTCTGTTGACTATAATCAGAATAATTTCCTCAAAAAATTTTTTACGCTCAAAAGTCCTTCATGGTTGGGAGTCATCGTAAATGAGGAGACAACATCTAAAGTTATAAACATACTCTTCAAATTGCTTTCAGATGTATAACCATATAAGTCTCCTAAAAAATGCTCTGTGTCCCTAAGAATATTTTGCAAATTATCCAGTACAAGTCTTAAATGCTTTTCAAGAAAAATGGAAACTGTTTCAGTGCTCCAATTCCTGCCTGAAACTATTGGCCTTAGAGGTGGATCTAACCTATTCTTATGGAGTTTATGTAGGCCCTGTAGTAAGGGTTCAGTAGGTTTGGCAACTAAAAAATAAGAAAGTAAATCATCATCAATAAACGCCATTTCATGCAAAAATTTCAAATAAATTTGTATATCATACATAATTGTAGTCAATTGTACAAATGTAATTTTCATATAAAAAGAAGCATCTGCTAACATTTCATTCATTTTTATGACATACCTGTCCCTGTCTAGGACCACAATAGGTCCACCTTTATCAGCCGGTCTGATGATAATATTAGTATTCATCTCCAGACCTCTCAATGCTGACCTTTCATCTCTAGTTAAATTAGTTATAAGTTTTTAGTTATTGGGAGAATTTTTGATAGTATTAGAATAGGAGATGTGAGGCATAAATCAGAGGAACTCGAATCTACTTGGATTGTTAGGATGAGGGCAAATGTAGGCAGTGGGCTAAAGGGAAAGTGTACCACTTAGACCGAGGCTGAAATCAAGACCTCTAAGGAGATAGTTTCTATTTAGTAAACTCATGCATTACTATGAAGGTTATTCTAAGTTGTTTTATGATATAAAATGTATATGTATGTTTTAAAATTGTTTTATATAAGTTTACAGTTGTTACCCTTTTAATTTGTAATTGCTTTTGTCATGTGACTATGCTATTTTTGTATATAAGGTGTGTTTAGGTAGAGCTTTTTCATTACACCTGATGAAGCTATCGTGAAAGCGCTTGTGTTTCTTTGTGCCCTAAGTAAAGACTGTTACTGGAGACATTGGCTGTCGTGGTTGTGTTCTTCTTGGTTTCTGTTTTTATTACTTTTGTTTCTACGGACACAACTTGTGAGTTACTGGTGGTATTGTTTTTAGTATTACAATATTATTTGTGTTTTATATATTTATTATGAATTTTCTACCACTACATGAATGTGCATATAGGAAGAACCAGGTAACTCACTCTTGATGTTCTCACTTTCCTCAGTAATATAGAAAGCCATGGGAAAGTTTCTGCATGGCAATCTGCCAGCTATTCCTGAATGACAGTTGTCTGGCTAATGTTCATCAATATGGCTTCCTACAACAGATGCCTTCCTATTCTGGATGGATTCAGTTCTGCATCAATATCACAAGTGAACTAGACAAGAATAACCTATTGGATGTGATGTAGCCAGGTGTTAGCAATGACTCTTAGACAATGCATCTCAGACACCTTAGACAATGCATCTCAGACACCTTTTATCATTAACTTGGTACATCCTCTACTGACACTTGGATAACTGTTACTAGGCCATCTTTCACATCCAAGCCACTGCCAGGTATGACAGTTTGCTCACCTGCCCTGTCCAGGTTTATCAGGAATTGTTCCACATCTGTGAGCCTCTTCTGTGTAGATGGTCCAGGTCCTGTGATGGAACTGACCCCGGTGATGTCCAGTGTCTTAGTCATGGCATGCAACATCATATTGCTAACCCTGTGATGTACCTGTACTACTATACTATTATGGACATTGAAAGAATTTGATGTCCTATCACACATGGTCCTGGACACCCTTCTTAGTTTTATCTTTATCTAAGATGGGCATTCCATGTGTGTAGGGCCTGCTGTAACACTTTTTGTCTCCTGGTAGTGAATTTTCTAGCCATTGAATGAATGGAAGGTTTGGCTGTTCTTATCTTGTTTGCATGGCATTGCGTGACAGGCAAAAGTGAAACCTTAAGAATGACTAGTACATAAGGGAATGTCATGTAACTATTCCTGTGACAACATTGCAAAAGTATGACAGTTAGTATTGAGTCTATGGAATATACGTCCTATTTAATTGACTCTATGGCAGCAGGTGTTAATGCAGTGATATGTTCCTTCTTGGGCCAGATGGTACTGGGTTTGAATACTTTTAAGTTTTTTTGTATTATTGTTGCTGCACATTGGTGCATACCGTGCACATTGGGCAATAATGCATTAAACAAAAGAAATGGGTAAGATAGGACAGTGATGAAATGGGGATGGTAAAGTCTGACAGTTAGTACTGAGTCTCTGGAATACACATAGCTACTTAACTGACTCTGTGGTGGCACATGTTAATGCAGTTAATATAGTGATACATTCTTTATTGGGGCCAGATGGTACTGGGTTTGAATACAACTGAATCTAACACATTTAAATTATTTCATATTACCATTGCTGTGCGCTGGTGCATGATGTGTATCATCACGCATTAATGAATTAAAGAAAAGAAATGGGGAAGATAGGAAGTGGTGAAGTGGGGAGCAAGCAGGGGAAAAACAAATTGAAAGCAATACAGGAATGTGTAGGAGGGAGGTAGAAAATAACCATAGTTAGCCATTTCTTCAACAGTAAAAACTGATAATATACGCACAATATTAGCTGAATTTGGACTGTCACCTCCAGAGAGAGAGATGGGTGAGCACAACACAATCATGTTGCATAGTCAATTGGATGTAATCAACTGTGTCAAGAAGACACGTGTGCAAAATGGAGAGCTATGTATGTGATGATTTTTTTTTTGTGGGACAGGTACCCATTTTTTTTTTGAGAGAGGAATGTTTTGGAAGGGAGTATGCATGTCTGGGTCTGGTAAGGTGGGTAAGTGAGGAAGCAACTGCAGACAGACAAGACAAACAAGACAAGACACAGGGACTGTGATGGACACAAGATGTTGGTAGACACCATGGATGGAATGAGGGTAGGGACATCCAGGACCCATGGCTGTCAACCTGGATGTGAGTGAGAAGCGAGTCCTCACTCATTGAACTGTCATCACTGTCACCTCACTCTGCCACTGACTGGAGTACTTCATGTCTCCTTCTCCTCCTCCTGGTCCTGCATAAAATGAAGGAGAGCAGCCCCACCATCTGGCATAGGCATGTACCAAAAGTGGGGACACAACCATATGCACCATCCCTGGCAGTTCAGCATGGGTGATAAACTCATCATCTCTGCTACTGCTCCTGGAGGGAACCACTGGACTATCTTCTGGGGCAGGACTACTTGAGAGGGCAGGTAGTGCAGGAGCAATAGAGGTGGTGCTGCCAGGTTTGCTCCCAGACATGCTGGGTAATGGTATTGAGGCCGGTGGAGAGGGGCAGGTGAATCCTATAGGCCAGTCCTACCCCGCTGTGCTGTAGAGTATTTCATGATGTGGTACACATGGATGACATGGACACATTTTGAAAACACAAACACATAATAATATAAAACAAACAAAAAAAAGAGAGGTAAGGGTTGGGGTGAGAGGAAAAAGAGATAAGATTAGTACCTTCATATGTAATATACAATGCATTAATACAATTATTTGACTCTGTTATCTTAACTTTTAATTTTAAGACTACCACCCCCTTAACAGACAACTATTACTTTTAAGACTAGCAGTCCCTAACAGATGCACACTATTCTACAGACTGCAGCAAGTACTCCTTTACATGTAAATATATTTCACATATGTGTGTTCCAATGATACAGATTACAGCTTACAGCAGGGCATGTGTGTCACTAGTATAGAGCTTTTACTCATTCAGTCCAATGGAGCTCAGGAAGTTTGCACTGTAATTTCCAATGGTCGGAGCCTATGCCTTTTGACAGAATCAAAATATGTCCACACATTTCAAACAAATGTTCATATCTCTGGAGCTATAGTGGTTATGAATGAAGCATAAATGGCAGCCTATTCGGCACAAACTATTTTTTATGGTAGTAGTATTCTTTAGGTTCTAGGTCTTAAACCAAATTTTATAAGTCACAGTAAACACAGTAGCTATTATATTTGGAATATTTTGTAAACAACTTACAATATCTCAGCAACCATTCAAGTTACACACATACTGTCAGTAGAATTTTATTTATCTAGCTGAGAGCATTCATATGAGGCTAAAGAGTTCTGTCTGTGTTACATCGTTGTTGAGATATCTAGAAAAATGTGAAAATTATATCTATATAAATTAATATCATAAAAACAACAGTTGATATCTATTTACCTGTACTAGACAGATGCCAAATATTAATGCAGTTGAGTTTGCCATTGTGTAAGCTTTAAGATGAAATATTTTAAAACCTTGTACATAGCATGGTTTTGGAATTATTGTGCAAATATGAACAAGCAATATTTGCTACCTAGAGGTGTCAGTAGGAGTTAAGTGCAGATGCACCTGGAGGAGTCACTCAGTTGTAATGAGTTAAACCTTTAAGTTACACATAACTGAAAAATTAACAGTTATTGTATAGTTGATAAATGTGGTATTTGAACCCACTACCTCTGACTAAAGTCTAATATTGCACTCTTGGTGTCTGCTACAGACTAATGTATACATACTTGCTTTTAAAGTTGGAATATGGATGTTCAATTTGATACAACTGTATAAATATTAAAAAAACTATGTGCTACAGACTAATGCATGCAAACCTGCTTTTACAGTTGCAATATGCATGCTCAATTTGATACAATAGTATAAAATACCAAACAAGCTATCTTTAACTTTTAATGCTACAATAACACTCCTCTTCTGCTGCAAATATACTGTGTGCTTCCCTTATCCTTGCCAATCTTGCACCATGGGTTCTAACATTGCATTCCCTCTTCATGGCAGCTGTGGAAAAACCAAAACAGAGCAGAATACCATTATGAATACCAGCCTTGGAGTTGATACTTACATATCTGTGGGATGTCCTCCATCCTAAATTCCTTGATCCAAGCATCGAGGGTACTCCTCTTCTTCACCTGGAGGTCATTGTAGTACTGCCTACATTGTTCACCAGTGCATGAGATACTGGTGACACTGGTCACAACCCGGTCCAAACTATCCCAATGCTCTGACTTATACTGGGACCCAGAATATTCCCTCTGCAGCAACCTGGCACTGTGGTGTTTCACTAGGAGTCCAACAAAAATCTTGGACTCCTAGACACCCCATCTCTTAGCCCTAAATCTCACACTATCTCCACGAATGCCTGCCATGTATATGATGGATCAAGAACAATGGCGAATGATGGCTTCCCACCAATTCCAGTTATTGCATTTACTGAGAGAATGCACACTATCTGAAAATGTTGTGCATCACTTACCATCATGAAAACATGGTGAGCGATGATAAGCAGTACGCAACAGTGGCAAGCAATGCAATTTCAAGGTTACATGATATACAGGCAGTTGTGTATGTGTGTTTGACAAATGTGAAAGTCATGGCAGTCCACAGAGCAGAAATACTTACAGGAATATAGTACACAGTATACTCACAGTCATACATTTCATAATAAATGTGATAATATATAGATGAATAAATACATAAATAGCTGACAGAATATTAGCATCTCGGCCCTCATACATATAATTAATATCAGCTACATTATGTTAAGTGTTATAAGTGAGAGTGACTATAATGGGAAGTGGAACAATAGTAAAAGTGTATGGAATATGCTGTATTTTAACCCAGGACCATGCGCATTACATTCCTACACTAACACCTTTTTCCACAGGAGAGTTGAAATAACAGCTGTTCATGTTTCAGTTCATTGATATAAGCTGCAATGTCACAACAGTAAAACAAAGGTTGCACACACTGTACTAGAACCCAGGACCATCTGTACTCCAGCCCTATACCTACAACTGTTGCCACAATCAATAACATTGATTTCTATTTTTGACTGTCTGCTTTCTGGGTGGTCTACTTATCTAGTAAAAAAAGGAGAAATACTTGAAATGACAAAACACAGTCTATGACATACACAGGAGAAAATGTGAGTACACATGAGATATTGCTACAAAGGTCTGGATTTCAACTCTCACTCCAAAGCACCTTCAGAAATGGGTGCCTTATCCCTTTTTGTCACACAAACAGCTTTGCAGCAAAGAAATGAAGTCATTCTTCACACAACCAACTGCAACAGAATGTACACTGATATCAATCCATAAACTGCTATTCGTACATTTACTAAAGATATTATATTTGGGTGTACTGCATTTAGTGATCACAAAACCTGTTATGATCATTACTTGCAAATACACAGGCCTGTCTTTCCTTTCTGTGTTTCTTAATCATTCATCAGTTATCTGGCCAGTACTCTTGACACATGCAGTGTGTAAGCCATTCTATGTCATTGGCCTTAAAATGTGTGAGGGTATTAACTAGGAATAATTTATGCAGTTGCCAACAGCTGAAGGGCAGGTTGGATGGCACAAAAAAGCATAGCATGCTCTTTTGGGGGGGAGCAAAGGTGAGTTACTGTTGTGGCACATACAATGGTACACTATTCTTTTAGGGGGAAACAAAGCTTAGTTACTGTTATGACACAAAAAAGAATGGACTGTTGTTGGGGGGGGGGCAAAGGTTAGTTACTGCTATGGCACAAACAATGACATGTTGCTCTTGTTACTCTCTTTGTTTTGCATCCTGTTTGATCTTGTGAGGATTGTGAAGTCAGAAACTGCAATGTGTATCACTACTTTCTAACTTCTCTCTATAATTATTATTATTATTATTATTATTTGCAGTTGATTTACCAGGATAGTCCATTGGGCCAAAATGAACCCGTTTTCAATGGAGTCCTGGGGAGAAAAGCTCCATAACAATCTCAGTACAGTAGGTTATTAATGATAGTTATACAATGCAAAAAGTTCAAGCAAATAATTACAAAAAAGTTCAGCATACATTAGAAATTCTGCATACTTATGATGGATCATATAGATGATACAGACTAACAAAGTAACATTACAAAGTAATACTGGAAGAATGATTTTCTAGCACAGACGTATGGTGATAAGCTAAGGCCATGCAGTGATCATCAGTACTTTTGAGAGGTATGACTATGTGAATCTTTGATACCTGAGGCCTACTACTTACTAATGGGCACATGTAAGTCAAATATGTCCCTGCTGTCACATGTTAAGGTAATTTCTGTACAAATCTCCCATGTTTTACTTGCTTACTGTACCAAGGGATGAAATACAAGGATATGCCATAATATTATTAAACAATACATCCCAGTTTCAGGACTTACCGTGTAAATGAAACAGTTGCCCCAGTGTTACTCAAGGGTTGATTCTGCCTGATGGAAGCAGTACACATCCAAAACATGGGAAGGTGAAGGTTGTGTGAGTTGACTGGCATCAATGTTAAAATATGTATGTGAGTAGGAGGAAGGTTTTATGTCCCTAGGTGGTGAGTGGGTGTGCTCTGTGTTGCCTCTTAGCCAGTGCAAGTGCATACAGAGTGTGTTTATGTCTGTCTACACCCACAGCAGCTGGTAGTTCTCCCTCTGACTCCTCATCTGTTTGTGACTATGGTGACATTGGCAATGGTGGTGGAATGTGTGCCCCTCTGCTGCGGCTGTTTCCTCAGGATTATGTTGTGTAGAATGGCACATACTGTAAAGATTTCTGTGCATGTCCATGGATTGTGCTGCAGGTCTCCTCAGATGTATCTAGGCACTTGAACCATGACTTCAGCAGCCCAAAAGCATGCTCTACGACATTTCTGGTTTGAACGTGTGCGTCATTATGGCATTCCTCCGTGGGTGTGTGTGCATTTCTGATGGGTGTCATCAGCCATGGTTCCAGTGCATAGCCTGCAATCACCAGTAAATGACCCTGTGGGATATCCTCCCTAGAAAACATCTGATACAGATGGGAGGTGTGCCAGATTTATGAGTCATGGTAACTGCCAGGATTGCCAGCACACATGTTCAATATGATTCTCTTGGCGTTACACATAATGTGGCAGTTGATAGAGTGGTAGCCCTTTCTGTTAATGTAGAGCCTACCCTGTTCCCCAGGTGGTGCCTTAATTTCTACACAAGTGCAATATATGGCATCCAGTACTTTAGGGTAGTGCATTACCCATTAGAACTGCTGCATATTTCTGGCGCTCTCCTCAGAGTTATGGGAAAAATATATGTACTCACTAGCAGATTGGAGCATAGCATCCAGGAATTGGTGGAGGATCCTGGATGCTGATGCCTGTGACACCCCCAGCATGTCTCCTGTTGGCATCTGAAAGGTACCTGTAGCTAAGAGTAAAGAGGCCTACACATACCTTTGTTTCTACTGGGATGGGTTCCCCTTGGTTTGCTCTGGCTATGAGTTGAGGGCGGCAGAGGTCGCATAATTCTGGTAGTGTGTCCCTGTCCACCCTGTAGTGCTCTACAATATCTACATCATGTTGGTTGTGATAAGTTAAATGTGGCCTGAAAATGCTTCTCCTTCTTGGCCTAGGCCTATTGACAGCAGCAGCATCATTGGCTTCAGCCTCTTTCACATACAAATGGATTAAAGCAGCAGCAGCCCCTAACATTTTTGTTTGTGTAAACTTTCCATGACTGTAATCCAAAAGTTTTGACATCTGCAGGAAAAAACAGCATGGTGTCTACATGGATGCTTTATAGCTCCACCATGATATATTAGTTGATTAGCATGCAATTCAGCTGCTTATGCTGCAATTATCATCTATGAAACACAGGAAAAAGACAGATGCAATCCATTAATAATCTGCACCATTGTAAAAAGGCAAATGTAGCTAGCCAGACTTATGGTGAGGAGAGTTGTATATATTTGGAAGACTGCAAAAATGCTTTTTCTTCAGGATGTTTCTGTAGAGAGGAATACTGAGTTTCAGCAGTTATGCTCCCATTTTGTCACCTATAAACTGCATATGCTGGAATGTATTTAAAAATAATGTGAAGAAAAGGCTTTTACACTTTTATCTGTATGCATTAGCTAGAAGTGTACTGATGGCATGGGCATGTTTGTAAAGCCATTTCAGAGGTACACTCGATTAACACTACATGAAAATGGAATGCTGTGTGATAAATATGTACAACTGTTTCAGAGATAGGTCCTTTGATAGTGCTTTTTAGCATTTCAGAGATGTTTTGGTAGCAAATTGGGTCATTTGCCTGTTCTTTTGGGGGGGCAAAGATGAGTTACTGTTATGGTACAAACAATAATAGACTGCTCTTTGGGGGGAGCAAAGGTGAGTTAATGTTATAGCACAAGCAAGGACATATTGCTCTTGTTACTCTCCTTGTTTTGCATAAACTGTGGTGGTGGTGGTGCTGTGGTAGTGTTGTCACCTCACAGTAAGACATTGTCCTGTTCGATTCTCAGCTAGAGCGTCTTCTGTGTGGACACATGCGTGCATGGGCATACCTTCGTTGAAGGTTGTGCATCAGGGCTAGCAACTCGGCATGTAAAAATCTACTGCCAATCATTAGCGACCGGAGTTCCACTGTGGTGACCCTTAACCGGGAAAAGCTAAAAGACACAACAACAACAGCAACAACAATAACTCTCCTTGTTTTGCATCCTGCCTGTTCGTATTTCACATCTATAGACTGTTTTATATTTCTCCAGTGGGGAATACTAACTGGATACCTTTTCTGCTTTATCTGGAAACAGTTATTTTGCAGTTATGTGATACATATGAGTATTATATGTCTGTTGTCTTTTAGGACACTTAAGGTATGTCACTCATGTGTCAATCCATGGAGACCCCCCCCTTTCATTGATGCCAAAAATCACGTAATTATCAGTGACTTTTAGCAACATGGTGCTTTTCTCCTTGAAAGGGGATGGGGAGATATGGCACAGAGGATGAAAATATAGCAGCTGATTGTACAAGACTTCATTGTTATGGATGGCCACAACAGAATATACAAACAGGTGAACCACAGGGCCACTGACATGATAACATCTGCAAGGAGGTGAGCAGCTGCAGTGGAACATGATCAACTGGTTACTGGGGCAGGGCCTGCTAGGCAACAACCACTATCTCCCAATGAAGAGTTCCTGGCAAATATTAGAGATCCAGACAGCTACCAGGAGAGTGCAGTACATTGTGTCCTGGATGTGGGCGCAACACCTTCCGAAACAGCAAGCACATCCCAGGAGGAGCTTCCAGGTAAGCTTTGTTATCAAAAGAGTTGAATACTGTTGTATAGTAAAACAATTAAAATGAATTCATTATTTCTGTCACGTCATTTTTTTTTGTGTGGGGGGGGGGTTGAATATTACTGCAGTTATAAGCTTAGTTTGGAGTTGTCAGCCACGTTCTTGTTGAAAGCAGAGTTAAGGCACATATAAAGGGGTAAATGTATTCCTTCTGTGTTACTGTTAATTGTGATGATGTTGCCCTTACCTCTTGCTTAACTTCTTCCAGGACTGTCTGGACTATAGCACAGTACATCTCGTGCAGATGGTAAACCAAATATTTTTATGTCAGTATTTCTGATCAAGTTAATGAAATATTGTAGTGTGTAATTTTGATTTCAGGCCTGTTGTGTGTATTGCTGTACTGTCTGTAATAGTGGCAGCACTGTTAGTTTCTTAGCATATATTGCACTACACTAGTGCAGGTATTAATGTATTCCTGTTTTTCTTGTTTTTTATTAGACATGAACATGAGAGTGGGAGTGTGGGACCTGTGCCAGTTGGTGTCAGTCTATCAGCATACTCTGGTGATGATGATGGTGGCCAAACTGAGGCACAGTTGGGGGGATGTAGAGGTTGAATCTGATGCATAGTTTGACATACAGCCATCCCCTGCATTTCCATCGGACACATCCAGTAGACCAACTCCTACCCAGTCCACTGAGCCTACAGATATTGGACAGGTAGAGGGAGAGGACATTGATCAGGGAAGTGTGGCTACTGCACCTTCAGTGCCAGTTGAGTCTGGCCATAGCCAAAGTGTGGGTGAGGTGCCACACAGGAGAATTGATAGGGGTGCTGGGAGGGGGCTGCTGTCTCTCCTCCACCTGGTGTAGGTGTCACTTCCTGTACCACTCAATGTATGTTTAGGGCCATCATGGAGGCACAGACAGGCTCCTATATGTGCTCCAGATGAATGCTCAGGGTTGTGGATGTGGCACATTCTAACATGCATGACTGCCTCCACCATGTTGCCGATTCACTGGATTGGATGAATGAAGCATTGGAACGAGGGGTGTCTATCATGGAATGAGCAGTGTCTGTGATGGATAGTCTGCTGGGAGCGGAAAGGCATCCTCGTGGATGTAGGTCAGCCACATCATCTTCTGTCAGCCAACGTGGCCATGCCTGATCATGCTCCCATAGTGGTAGTACTTTGAGTGCTTCATCAGTGAGCATGCTGTCCACACCCATATGTGGCAGGCCATGGGGTTGTGGTCCTGGGTGTCTCCAGGAAGGGAGCTCATCCAACAGACATTGGTCACATACAGGTAGCACCACTGTATTTGACCGTGGGTGTGGATGACAATGATCAACTGTCACATCTACCATGCATGGCTCACACCTTTCTGACAGACTAAGATGTACAAATAGCACAGATCTTGGCTATGTTCATACAGACACTGACACAACAATTTTACCTGAAGGACCCCTACAAACACACACACACCAGTTATTCATTTTGTCTCACTGGCCATTTTTTGTTTTATCCTAATGTCTATCTTCTTCTCGTTCTTACTCGCACACACTCAACAACCTTTTGTGTCAGCCTAGGCTTCCTGCTCTCCCATGCAGCACCCTGTGCAAGTGATGATAACTGTGCCATATCCCTATTTTCTCTCTTCTGAATTCAGGGATACAAAAGCTGTATCTGATGCTCAGGGTTCATATCTAACTTAGTGCTTAGTATCTCTGCATTTGTGTTGTTGAATTGCTCATTGTCCCTTTGACTTATATTGGCTTTGGAAAGTTAGACAGTTGGTAGCATCAGAATTTCACAATTTCATAGCGAATGCTCTTGTAAAGGTTGTGAATTCAGAAACTGCAAAGTGTATCATTACTTTCTAACGTCTCTCTTTAATGCTTTTCCAGGACAAATGTATGTTGCACATCATAAGTCACACCATCATATTCAGATCTTAGGATTGTATGGCAGCCCTGCAGTCAAACTTCATCATAACAGTAATACATTATAATTCTCTCTTTTGCATGTACCTCAACAGATAAGTGCAGCAGCTGGAGAGACCAAAGGGCTTTCAAAGCAAGATAACACAGGGCTTACAAATCATGCCTTAATGTATGTGGATAGATTAAAACCCATGTCACTGTAATCTGTCTGGTATAAGATAAGGTGATGTTATCCTGGCCTCCAGGCCAGTGTCTGACCATGCTCTGGTGGGATGACTGCATATCCAAAAATCTGATATAGCTCATAACATCAGCAGTGTCTGTTGAGAATATTGTAATAACAGTGTCCCACATGCTGTGGTAAAAGGCTCTCTCTAATGTCAAGCAAGAGTGCAAATCTGACAACCATGCCAAAGGAAGCTCGGGGAACTGTAAAATAGAACTTTTAAAATGATTTAGTGAAGTGCTTTTTGTCCCCCATAACTGAGGGTCTTCTTCAGTTAAAATTCAAATAAAATCAGTAAATTTAAATAATCAAATAATTGAATCATGTAATAACAACAAAACAATAAGGGCTCACTTCCTGAAACTCCTTTCATTCATATTCATTCAAGCCTTCTATAAAGAAGCAGCATGTAATCCTAAACAAATTTCCAAGGTATTTAAAACCTCGCATAAGAGTGTAAAACATGAATATTAATAATTATACAATGACTGGCCGGTAACATCGTAAAACGAGCATGCTGAGTGGCCAGCACAACCAGCGTGCCCATTGAGAATATACAACGGAAAAAGGTCTGGACGCCCGGACTTTTTTTTCCGTTTATATATTCTTTAATTTTAAGGGTTTTAAAAAAAAAAAAGCATAGCAACGGAGATCTTCTTTTCTCTGTTGCTTACTTTCCCGAGCATTGATGTACTGGGTATGCGTGGGAACGCAAGTTCCAAATGCATGTGCAGTACATCAGCAATGGCAAAGTGGAGCTGTCCAGCGGAGGAAGGACAGCACGGCACCGTTATACAAGGACATTATTTAAGAAAAGTAAGTATATTTTTTCTTAAATAATGTCATTGTATAATAGCAATAACCCACTTCAGGGTGTGGTTAATGCTGGATTTACCCACAGTTGTCTTTGTTTGGTCACTCGGGCTTCGCCCTTGTGACCAAACCACACCAACTGTGGGTAAATCCAGCATTACCCACACCCAGGCTTGGGTTATTGCTTAAATATTATTATCAATACCCACAAATCACACTCATATAAAAACAATGTAAACTATAAAGGCATATATGAATAAAAATGATAATAAATATATACGTGAGTGTATATATATATATATATATATATATATATATATATATATATATATATAATAATACAAATAATTATAAAGGTATGTTTTCCAAGCCTTAAGCCCCATGAAAAAGTCATATGAACTACTGTAAAATACCTGTTGTAATACTGATTTGAGCAAATAAAAATAAAAATAAAAATGAGCACCAGTGAATAATGGTAATAGAAAATATAGAGATGAACAAAGTCCCTGTTCACAAGCAACCTTACAAATAGGGGCAACCCTATCTCATTAAACTTTTTAATTTCAGAATACAAAAGATAGAGTACACCTCATTCAAACATGGACATCGGCACACATCCATGCGTACTTGCCAACAAAGCTCCAATTTTACGGTTTCCCGAGCTTCTTTTGGCGTGGTTGTCAGATTTGCGATTTGTTGTTTAGTTTTTTACTAGTTTATGTGTCAAGCAAGAGTGCACACACACACACACACACACACAGACACACACACACACACACACACACACACACACACACACACACACACACACACACACACACACACACATACACACACACAGACATGCACACGCACACACTTTACTGCAGTGAGAATAGAACCCCTACCTATCCATATACACCGACTACAGAAACTAAAGTTAGTGCCACAGCACAAGTCTGATTTTTGCAAGACCACAGCTGAACTTATAGTACATGACATCAGCAGGAAATGTGTGAGACAACATATTGGCAGGCCTGCATAGGTTCATAGCTTTATAGGTTCATATGAGGCTACTACCATAATGGCCCTTGGTTCATACGTTCATAGAAAGTTACTAGGCTAATGGCCCTAGGGCCTTTTCAAGCCTAGTGAAGTTGTATCATTGTTTCCTTACAGACCAAGATATGTAGTCTATATTTGTGAATCCATGATCAGCACTGGTTGCCCCAGACTAAGAGTGACACAGCTGAAACCCATGGGGTATTTTTTTTATTTCCCATCTAATTGTCCAAGTTACGCTTAAATAGAGTTAGTGAGAGCTCAGTTTTACATGAATTGGGAGTTTGTCCATGGCAGTGAAAATCTTAGAAACATAGCTGTCTCTCCAGCATATCTTGTTGATGTTGCAGGCTAGGTTAAGGCCCTTACAGCGAGTGAGTCTTGTCCCATTTGATTTGCAGAGATGTAGCATTTCCATTAAGGAGGATTTGAGAGTGCTCTGTAGGCCAAGACGCAAGTCGCCTCTCAGCAGTCTATACAATACAGAGTACAGTGACAGGGACTTCTGTCTGTCCATATAGGTCATGTGTTCCAGTCCCTGGTTTTTCTTCGTGAGAAACCTCTTAGGTCTCTCCAGCTGCTGCAGGTGTCTGGTGAGGTACATGCAAAAAGGAGCATTGTACTCTATTATTGGTCTGATGAGGGAAGAGTACAGTGGATTTATAACATCCTTAGTCTTGGATGCTATGCCCTTAATTATGAGGTATTCAAGGTATAAAAGGCCTTCCTTACCACTGTGGACACATGATGATTAAAGGTGATGTTGCCATCAACCTGCATTCCCAAATCTCTCATCACTGGATTGGAACTTAGAGGAGGTATTACTAATAGTGTAATTTTCAGGTACCACTCCTTTGCTGAAACAGATAATAGTGCATGCTTTTAGGGTTAAGCTTAAGTCTGTGGCTTTGGCAACAATCATTTATGTATGTAAACCCAATTTCTGGCATGTTGACATCATTTGGGGATTCAATGACTGCACACAGTTTGCAGTTGTCAGAGAACCTGGTGGGCCACAGGGCATCTGTTATCATCTGAATTTCTGAGAAATAGATTCCAACCAGTAGGAGGCCCAGTGCAAACACTTGTGGAACACCACTGATAACAGGTCTGCTGGTAGAGGTGGAATCCCCAAATATGACTGTATGCATTCTGTTGGTGAGCCATTTGGCTACCCATCTAATGACATATAGGTTAATCCCCAGCTGGGTGAGTTTCTTACAGATGTCTGAGTGGGAGATTGTGTCAAACCCCTTGACCAAGTTGAGATAGGCAGTATGTACTGATTTGCCTTCATCCAGAGCTTTGGTGACACTCTTGAAGAATTCCACTAGGTTTAACAGGCATGATCTGCCCTTAACAAAGCCACACTGGGTTTGGTCAAGAGTTTGAAGGGCGACAATGTCCTTGTTGATAAGGTCCACTCCAAGATTATTCTCTCCATGGCCTTACAGACAAGTCTGATCAGGCTTATGAGTCTATAGTTCCCCGGGTCAGTTGAGGGACCCCCTCTGTGCAACAGGAGTATGGTTGCTGTTTTCAACTCTGCCTGACAAAGCCAACACTTAGATTGTGGTGGAAGAGAGGACCCAGTGGTTCTAACTCTTGTTTACTCCATTTACTAAGCAGTCTTGGATGTTATCCAGTCCCATACAGGCTGTGGTATTGACCTTGGCTAATGTGGTTATGACCTGCTCTTTGGAGATAATAGGTAGAGAACTGGAGATTGGTATGCTTTGGGGTATGATTGCTGGAGACAGGGGTGTGAAACTTTTCCCATACCTATCTGATAACAGGTTGGCAATGTCCACAGGTTCAATATGACTGGTACTGTCCACTACAAATTCAGTGCAAAGCTAGGCCTTGCTTTTTACATTACAGACATAGTTAAAGAATGCCTTGTGATCATTCTTAGCTATTGATGCTAATTTAGTTTCATAATTAGCTTTAGCAGACTTTATAAGATGTCTCACTTGCTTGTTCAAGCCATGGAGGATGTTCTTCTGCTTAGACTGTTTCCTCTTATGCCTAGACATCAGTTTCTTTCTCATGTTGTATAATCTATTTATGCTAGATGTCCATCAGGGTTGCTTGCTGTTTCGTTAGCAAGTTTTGATATGTTATGGTATGGCTAAGTCTACCTATACACTTGTAAAGCTGTTTGTACAGGGCATTTGTGTACACCTCCATATAGGAGTCTTTACTGTCAGTGGTGGCAAGAGGTTTGGAACTATGTATGCCATCGCTTAAAAGGCTATAATTTGCTTTGGAGACAGTTTTCAATCTTTTGGATCTGGGGGGGGGGGGGTCAGGTACGATTGTTTAATTGAACATGACTGGGTCCCACTTATAGGGTGGTGTGGCAGTCTTCAATGTTGGTGAGTACTAGGTCAAGGAAATTCCATCCCCTTGTGCGGTTGCTGGCAAACTATTCCAGAGCATTTGTGTTTGCAAAGTGCAGGAACCTTATGGCAAGCGTGTTTGAGCTCATATATGTATCCCATTTGATGGAAGGATAGTTAAAGTCATCCATGCCTAGGGTGTTAGGCTGTATTATGAGTGACTCAAGTAGGTCCAGGAAGGCACTGTGTGTTTTTCATGGTTCATGTTGGTGGACCTGAAGCTAACAAAGATGTGGAGGGGGGGTCTTTCCTACAGTTATTTGGACTTGGAGTAACTCTAGGGAGTAATGTCTTTAGGTGTATTTGACTTTCATGAAGACAGATACACCTCCGTCTTTGTTTCTTTCACATTCATTTTGCAGCCTGAATGTGTGGAAGACATTATAGCCTTTCATGGCTGGATACTCTCTGTGGCTCTAAACCATTTCTCTGTGACTGCACAAACATTGACATCTTTCCAAATAAATAGTGCCTCCAGTCAGTGTAGTTTCATATAAGTAGTGCCTCCATTCAGTGTAGTTTCATATAAGTAGTGCCTCCATTCAGTGTAGTTTCATATAAGTAGTGCCTCCATTCAGTGTAGTTTCATATAAGTAGTGCCTCCATTCAGTGTAGTTTCATATAAGTAGTGCCTCCATTCAGTGTAGTTTCATATAAGTAGTACCTCCATTCAGTGTAGTTTCATATAAGTAGTGCCTCCATTCAGTGTAGTTTCATATAAGTAGTGCCTCCATTCAGAGTAGTTTCATATAAGTAGTGCCTCCATTCAGAGTAGTTTCATATAAGTAGTGCCTCCATTCAGAGTAGTTTCATATAAGTAGTGCCTCCATTCAGTGTAGTTTCTGATTTACACTCCTAGCATTAAGCAGCATAATCTTGAGTTTGCCTTTTGAGGATTTTTTTATGTCAGCCTAAAAAGGTACTATGGGGAAGGCAAGTACCTTGGCCAGTAACCAAAGGGCAAGAGGTGACAGATGAAGACCATCCCTGGCAAAGCAGAATGGTCTGTTGACCATATCATCCCAGGCTGACAGATACTGGATCCCCCTAGACTGACACCGGTAGCTAAGCCAATTGTTGAAGTAGATAATTATTTTGTTTGTATTGAGGCATCATCCTGGGTGAAGGCAGAATGCTGCTAAGGGCTACGGACATACCTGTCTGGGACAGATAATCTGAGAGCTCAGTCATACCTCTCTTTATATAGTCCAGTGATGCACATTTCCATTCATTAACTTCAACATGGAGTATGACAGAGCTGTAACTGTGCTTGTTGTTGAGATGCTTGAGTGGATGCATGAATTTGCAGATCCTGGCACCTGACAGGCAGCTGACCATGACTTTCTCCATCTACAACCTGGTGAGGGGGACATCTGTGTGTTTCACTATGGATTCGCCTATGACCAAGACATAGATTTTCAGGTGTTTTGCTTTAAAGGCTTAATGCCTGGCACATTGATACATTTGTTTTTATGTGTATTGGGATCCGTTGGGACTGTAATGTGTGCAGAAGGTTTGCATTTGCGAAGTGTCTGCTCTTTTAGTAAATTTCAAATGACTACCTCTGCGTATGTGTGGTTATGTGCTGTGCACTTGGTCTATTGAGGAGGTAAAGTGTATGTGTTGACACCCTGTTGGTTATCTGGTTTATTGTTACCTGAGAAAGAGAGCATTTATTCTAGATTCATTGTACAGTTGCACCTCTCATGTATTGTATTTGTAATCTTTACGAGTACATGGTTATCAGTAAACATAAGGCAATTGTAGCCTAGCTTTGTAAAAATACAAGTTACCTTATTAAGCATATTGTGATGGTTGTTGTCAGCAGAGCAATTTTGTGAGCAGCAACAACTGGGCCTGTTTCTGAGGGACACTGGTGCCAACTCAGAGGTGACTTTACAGTAAGCCAATCAGTAGTAAAGGTTGTACTTGAACAGGGTCATTGGGGAGCACTGCTTCAAACGCAGTGGGAGCCTATAACAGAGGTATGTGAGTCACTGGGGAATATATGTGTCTCCCCTGCATGTTCTGTATATGTCACAGACTAGGTTGAGAATCTTGGCTCAGGTTATTCTTTCCCCATTTGATTTGCAGATTTCCAGCATTTCCAGTAAGGCAGGGTCTGAGACTTCTCTTCAGGTCAGCAATAGGTCAGCTCTCATCAGCTTGCAGGAAACTGAGTGCAGTGACAAGTCTTGTAGTCTTTTCTATATATGTGATGTTTGGAGGACCTACATCCTCCCAGTCACAAATCTCTATTTTCTGCAGTTGCTGCAGTTGTCTAGTGAGGTACAGACAGAAGGGAGCCTTGTAATCAATTAGTGATCTGATAAAGGTGGAGCACAACAGCACTATGAGCTTCCTGGTCTTAGATGTGATGTCCATATGTATGATGTATGCAGTGCAGAATGTGTGTCTCACCACTATGGACACATAGTAATGAAAGTGTAGATTGCTATGAGCATGTGTTCTCAAGTCTCACAGCACTATGCAAGAGCCGAGAAGGGTGCTATGCATATCATAATTAGCAGGGGTACGTTATTAAAAACGAGGATAATGAGCATTGTTTGCTGTAAGGTTCAGTCTGTGAGTTTGGCACCAATCATTTGTCTCTGTCAGCCCCTTCTGTAATATTTTACCATCATTGTGGGAACCTATATGAGTGTATCCAATTAACAGTCATCTGCAAACACGATACACCATAGATCATCTACCTTTGGCAGTGCTTCAGGGAAGTAGTTTCCACACAGTTGATGGCCCAGTACAGATCCTTGGGGTTACCACTGGTAAATGGGTGGGGGGGTGCAGTCCTAACTTTGACAGTGTGTGTTTTGTTGGTGAGCCAGTTGCCTATCCAGTTAGTACTGTATCGCTTAATTCCCAGACATTTTCACTATGAGACATGAATGGGGAATATTGTCAAAGGCCTTGGATAACTGAACATAGGAGGTGGTAGGTCGTGTTATCTATCATCCAGGTCTTTGGGGTCAGTATCAAATAACCCCAAGAGGTTCAATAGACAAGATCGATCCTTGACAAACACAACATGGGTTGACTCAAATGTGCTGAAGGTCAACTATGTCCCAGTGAATAAGGTCCATATGGATCCCTTCTCAAGGCTTGTTAGGCTTATGGGTCAGTACTTGTAGCTCTGCATGTTAACAGATTGATGTGCATTGCATGACACATTTGATATTATTTTCTGTAGTATAGGTGATATATATGTGGAAAAAGTACTGAGACACCAGAGTTGCAGTGCCGGGGAGGGGGGGGGAGCAATACATGCCTGTATTGTAATTATGTGACAAACTGTGAGATAGGGCCTTCATTTTTTTTTATTTTTTTCCACAGGTAATGTCATGTCATACACAAAAAATGGACAATAAACAGCAGTAATATTTAATAATATGTAGTTTTCCATTGTGCAACAATTACCAAAGTGTATACACATGCAAAATACATCTGTTTCTGCATTCCTTAGCAGTGCACAAATGCAAGCCGCATTGCTAAAGTCCGACAGTTACTACTGAGTCTAGGAAACACATCTGTTACTTAACTAACTCTGTGGCAGCATGTTTTAATGCATTAATATTTTCCTTTTTGGGGCCAGATGGGACTGGGTTTGAATTCTTTTCTGTCTTTCGTTTTTCCTTTACCAGTGTTTGCGCGCTGTGCTGCTCAGTGCAAACACAGTAAATGGAGGAAAATAAATGGCAGGTTTGGATGTGTTTATTTGGTTTGCACGAAATGCAGCAGTTTACAAACTGGAGCCCAGGGAAAAGACCAGGACCCAGACAGCCAAATAGAAACCAGGTGCATTCAGTTAATGATATTGGGCATCCCACAAACCCCGCTAAGCTATGCTGTGCAGTAGTTAACAGCGAGACCTTAAGAATGAATAGAAATATAAACAATGTCATGTAACTAATCCTGTGGCAGCAGGTGTACATGTAGTGCTGGATTACAGATGGTCCTGGGTTTTAGTACAGGGTGTGCAACCTTTGTTTTACTGTTGTAACATTACAGTTTATAGCAATGAACTGCAACATAGACAAGTGATTTCTTAACCTTATTGTAGCAACAGGGGTAAGTGCAAGACTGTTATACACATGGTCCTGGGTTCAAATACAGTATAACCATGCAATTTTACAGTTGTTCCACTTCCCATTATAGTCACTCTCACTTATAACACTAAACATATCCCAAATTCATGTCTCATAGTGACGATCTCCCATCTGGGAATTAGGCCATACAGTACTAGTTGGATAGCCAAATGGCTCAATGACAGAACACACAATCTCAAAGTTGGGGAATCTACCCCCACCACTAGCCCAGTCACCAGTGGAATACCACAAGGATCTGTGCTGAGCCCCCAACTATTTGGGAAATACTTTCCTGAAGCACAGGCAACAGTAGATGGCCTGTGGTTTACCAAGTTTGCAGATGCTTTTTAAGTGGATGCGCTTATATAGAGTCCTGCAATGATGGTAACATATTACAGTAGTGGCAAAAACAGACTGATGATTGATGACCAACTCACAGACTGGACTTTAAGCACACAATGAGTCTTTGTCACTTTTGTCAGTGAAGTACCCCTGATAATTATGGGATACCTAACACCCCCTAAGCTCAAACACAGTATTATGAGACTTGTGAACACATGTTGATAGCAATCTACAGTTTCCTCACTATGTGCCAATAGTGGTGACACACACATTCTGCACTGCATACATCATACACATGGACATCACATCTAAGACCAGGGTAGTCATACCTCTAATGTACTCTACCCTTATCACACCAATAATGCAGTATAATGCTCACATCTCTCTGTACCTCACAGACACCTATGGCAATTGGAATGAACACAGTGTTGTGCATGGGAGACTCCCAGGCCTCCAAAAATAACATATATGGAAAGACTGACATACCTTTCTTTGTGCTCGGTATCATGCAGGCTACTGAGAGGTGACCTATGGCTGCCCTGCAGAGCACTCTCAGACCCTGCCCTTCTGTACATAATGGACATCTGCAATTTAAATGGAAATTGGACAATTATAATTTTCCCCAGGTTTCTCAACCTGGCCTGTGACATAAACAGAACATGCTAGGGAGACAGATATATCTGATCTGACAATGATTCAAACTCCTCTGTAATAGACTCCCACTGCATGTGAAGCAGGGCTCTTCAATGACTCTGTTCAAGCGCAACCTTGACTGCTGGTTGAGTGATTGTAAAATCACCTCTGGGCTGGCACCTATGTCCTTCATGGACAGGGCCAGTTAGTGTTGCTCACAAACAAGCTCTGCTGAAAATGACCATTCAACTATGCTCAAAAATGGTACTTATGTTTTTACACAGCTGGGCTTCTAAAGACCCTACTGCTATTAGGCTAGTAGCCTCATATGAGCCTTTGAACCTATGTGCCCATACAGGCCTCACAACCTGTTGTCAACAACATTGCCTGCTGATGTCATCTATTATACATTCACCTGCACTTTAGTATAAGTCAGACTTGAGCTGTGGCAGTTGTGTAATGTACTGTGCTCTGTATACTTAGGGATTCTGTTCTCACTGCAGTCAGGTGTGTGTGTGTGTGTGTGTGTGTGTCTTGACAGCAGTGCAAAAGTGTGTATCTTACAGTTACTTCTCCAATTACATGGATTGCCAGTATTTTGATACTTGTTCATGCATACACATCCATTTCATACAGGTTTTCCAGCATCTTGTCTCCCCATGACTTACTGATGTCATCTACTATAAGTTCACTTTCACTCTTATATAAATCAGACTTGAGCTGTGCTGCTTGTGTTAAGTCCTGTGTTCTGTAATCTGTGTACTTAGATAGGTAGAGGATTGTTCTCACTGCAGTCGATTGGGTGTGTATGTGTCTAAACAGCAGAGCAAATGTGAGTATCCTACAGTTAATTCTCCTGTTACATAGATTGCCAGTATTTTGATACTTGCTCAAGGCTACACATTCATTTTATACAGGCATCCTGACCTCTTGTCTCCCACATAGCCTGCTGATGTCAACTACTATAAGTTCACCTACACTCTTTTATAAATGGGAGTTGTGCTTTGCCACTTGCGTAATGTACTATGTTCTGTAGTCTGTGTACTTTGATAGGGATTTTATTCTCACTGCTGTCAACTGTGTGTGTGTGTGAGCTGTTGCTTGACATTATAGAGAACATTTTATATCAGCATGTGGGACACTGTTATCTTCTCCTCAACAGACACTGCTGATGTCATCATCTATAAAGTGTTTTCTGACACACTCCAAGTCAGAATTGTGGCAATTGCATAAAGGGCTGTGTTTTGTAGTCTGTGTACTTAGATAGGTAGTGGTTCTATTCTCACTGCAGTCAACTGTGTATGCATGTGAGTGGCTGCTTGACATTACGGAGAGCATTTTACACCAGCATGTAGGACATTGTCATCTTCTCCTCAACAGACACTGCCAATGTCATCAGCTATATCACATTTTTGGATATGCAGTACTCCCACCATGGCAGGGTTACAGATGGGCCTGGGGGCCAGGCAGAAGTCACATCATCCTATACAATAAAGTTTACAGTGATATGACTTTCTTCACATACATCATGGCATGGTGTGTAGGTCCTATGTTATCTTGCTGAGAAAGCACTATGATCTTTTCAGCTGCTACTTGTATCTGGTAAGATACACATAAAAAAGAACATTATACTCTATTAGTGCTCTAATAAGGTTTGACTACAGTGCTGTCATACAATTTTATTTATTTATTTTATTTTATTTTATATTTGTTGACCGGGTTTGTCCAACTGGGCTACAAATGCCCATTTTCAGCGGGGGCCTGAGGAGAAAAGCTCCAACAGTAAATAGCAATTTTACATATTAAATACATATAGAAATACATTCATCAGTACCACAGATTACTGCATTACAGTGCCACACATTACATTCATCAGTACCACACATTATTGCATTACAGTGTCATACATTAAACTGCGGCAAGTGAAATACATAGAAATACATTCATCAGAGGGATACATTCATAATTACATATTATATACATAATAAAGCAATAGTTACATAGCTGAAATATTTTACTAGTTATGTTTGTACAGTGTTGTACCAAGAGGAGAAGATAAAGTAATAAGTTTGTTTATTGAAGAGAAGGAAGAGAGAAGAGATGTAGAAGGTTATAGGGGAGTGTTTACGGGGGATAATTGCATTGGCAAGTCCATTTTTCATGAAGGCATTCCTAAGATATCAATTTGATGGCATGACTTATGATGTGTACAGCATAGTCTTTTAATAACAGTGTTGGCAGTTGATGTTCAAAGCTCAGATTGCTATCTAAATGTGTTCCCATTGCTTGCATCATTGGGTTTCTGCAGAGCAGGACTGTTGTCAATGCTGTGATTAACATGGAACTCGACTTTTCAAAAGGACAACATTATAAACACACGTCTGCATTTATTTGTAGATTGTGTGCCTTTGTCACCATTCAGTTGTGTGTGCTAGCTCCTCCTGTACTATGTTATCAACACTGATGGACTCAAATGACTGCACACAATATGCAAGAATCAGCAAACTTGGTAAGGCAAAGGCCATATACTTTAGCCTGAACTATCAAGAAATAGAATTCAAACAGTGAAGGGCCAACACAGATCCCTGGGGTTTGCCAGTGTTGACAACTCTACTGGTACGGGTTGATTCACTAACTTTCATGTGATGTGTTCTGTCAGTGTGCCAATTGTTTACCCATCAACTGATGTAAACTTTAATCCCCAGCTTGTAGTTTTTCTCAATGATACCTGCATGTCTGATTGTGTCAACACCTTAGGCCAGATCACAATAGGCAATATGCACTGCCTTACCTTCATTCAGGCCTTTCACATGAAATAAATGTGCTGTGAGAGCATCACAGATCACCTATGGTATGACCCAGCACATACACCTTCCTGATATGGTTGAATACACAGTTCAACACACCCTGCACATGGCCTATGTTCCCATATAAGAGTGAACCTCAACATCCATCCACCTGAATTGGGGGCACAGTACATGATGCATGCATGTATAGAGGCATCCCAACTCTCCTTGACTCTGAGGTAGACCTCCCTGCACATCTTCCAGCGATGTGTAACTGAAGTGTACCAACTTTGTCACAATGTGCTGTCACACAGCTTAATGGCCATACCTAGGTATTTTTTTCTGGGGGATATACATGACCGTCTGATGGTGCAGGACAACAATAGGTTCATAGATATTTACTAGGCTAATGACCACGGGGCACTTTTTAAGCCTAGCCATGCATCCCAAATCTCTGACAAGTTTTGATACCCTTGATAAATGTAAGAAGGGTCATAGGAGATGAAACGTTTACATG
The DNA here is from genome assembly GCF_019279795.1 of Protopterus annectens. Taxonomy (NCBI): domain Eukaryota; kingdom Metazoa; phylum Chordata; order Ceratodontiformes; family Protopteridae; genus Protopterus; species Protopterus annectens. The sequence goes on from NC_056729.1 coordinate 1,342,486,602, forward strand.
CAAGGGCCAGCAAGATGAACCATTTACAGGTTGCCTGTGGCCATTAGAGACATAGGTGCCAAACCAGGGATGAATTTCCTGTTCCCCATCCAATTGTTCAAGTCACACTTGAATTGAGTTAGGGAGGAACTCTGCTTCATATGGATGGGGAGCCTGCTCCAGTGATGGAGTAGTCTCTGGAATACATATATGTCTCTCCAGCAGGTCCTATTTATATCACAGGCAAGGTTTAAGTATTTAGAACAGGTAATTCTGGTGCTGTTTGTTTTGTGGATATGCAGGAGGTCCATCAGAGTGGGGTCTGACAATGTCCTGTATGCCAAGCATAGATCTTCCATCAAACGCCTGTAGGAGACAGACTACAGGGAGAGGGCCTTGAGGTGGTCTGCATAGGACATTTTACTTATGTCCTGTATTCTTGTAGTGAGGAACTTCTGTGGGCATTCCAATTGTTGGATATGCCTGGTTAGGTACATACCAAAGGGGCATTGTACTCAATAGGTATGATAAATGTGGAATACATTGGAACAATTACTTCTTTGGACCCAGATGCCATACTTCTGTTTATAAGTTGCAAAACATGGAATGATTTCCACACTACTGTAGACATGTGATGATCCAAGGCTAGATTACTATCTATGTGTGTCCATAACTACTGGGTCAACTCTAAAGGGTGTGTTGTCAATATGATAGTTACCAGGAGAGGATGATTCCTGACAGCTACTGTTATGCATTTCTTGTCATTTAGTTTTAGTCCATGGCTCTGACACCAGTTGTTTGTCTGTATCAGCGCTTCCTAGAGAACAATTGTCTCGGTGTGGGATTCAATGGTAGCTCCTAATTTGCAATCATCTGCAAATGTAGACAGCCAGAGAACATTGACACTGGCCTTGACTTCAGAGAGGTAAGTGCCAAAAAGGAGTGGTCCAAGGACAGATCCCTGAGGGACTCCACTTGTGCCTGGCTTCTTTGTAGAGGTGGCCTCCCCAATTTTAACTTCATGGGTTCTCTCTGTGAGGCAGTTGGCTATCCCACTGAGTGATATACAGGTTTGTACCTAACCTCTTTAGGTTGCGAACAATGCCCAGGTTGGGTTTTCTGTCAAATGCCATGGCCAGGTGAAGGTAGGCAGTGTGAACCATTGTGCCATCATCCATCGCTTTAGTGACCTTCTCAAAGAAGTCCACCAGGTTGAGTAGGCATGTCCTACCCTTGATGAATTCAGATTTATGGTTATAGATAGAATTATTGGTGATAGGAGTAACCAACAAGGCTGGCACACGATTCTCAATCATAAAGAAAAACATTGGATTATTAATTTAGGAGCGCTATTTTCCCGAGGACTCAATGACCACTTATAAAGGATACCACAGACCACTGTATGGTTTTCTATTTTGTTCTATATATTTGTATATATTTATATACATTACATTTTTGTGTATATATATATATATATATATATATATATATATATATATATATATATATGCAGTTTGTTTGTATGATTATATACGTGTAAAATAACTTTCTCATATATTTTGTTATTTATATATGTATATGTATTATCGATATATATTTCTAACTTACATTGATTGCTTTATATACATATTCAATGTACTTGCAATTTTTGGGTTGGGCCATGTTTGTTAATTGTTGGGGGTGTGTATATATAGTTACATCATGCATCTATTATGTAATGCTTTTTCACTGAAGAAGGCTGGTTAGCTGAAACAGGTCTGAATAAAGTATTTCATGTAAATAATACTTGATTTTTATTTTACAAGTGCTTGATGTACTCTACATGCTAGCCATTAGTGTTTTCTATTGTTAATGGTTTGGCTGTGCATTTCCGTACATGCAGAGCCTTGGGTTGCTTCTGCCCTTGATGAAACCAAACTGGGTTGGGTCCAGTGTCTGGAGGTTTACTATATCACTATTGATCATTTCCATAATAACTCTTTCCATGGCATTACACAGAAGACTAGTGAGACTTATGGATCTGTAGTTTTCAGGGTCTGTAGATGGACCACTTTTGTGCAGAGGGATGAGTGTTGTTGTTCTCCATTCATGAGGCACAAAGCGTGTTTGGAGGCTACAGTTAAGTAACAATTCCAGAGGGCCTGATAGGTCATGTTTCATGCTGTTTAGATGGCATTATGGGATATTATCTGGGCCCACTGATGCAGTGTTCTTGGCCTTAGAGTGCTGTTATACCAGATGAATGTGTGATATCTGTTTAGCTTATGTACATACTACATACATAGGTGTTTGACAACATTAATGGCATGTATATCATTTGTGACAGTATGGATTGCGCCATAGATATATGCCATTAATGTCAGTGGTGGCTGGTGACTTCAAATCAAAGGGGGGCTGCAGGAGACAGCTGAATGGGTGGGGTCAATGGGAAGGGGTGTGACCAACTAGAAAGGGGAGGAGCTATGCTCAAAACCACGAAAACTAACTAAATATACTGCCCTGGGTGCCAAACCATCATTATGAGAGTCCAATTAAGACAAAATGAAGTGTAGAAGAATAAAAATATTTCAATGCATTGGCTGCATGACAGCTTACTTAATATCTAGATGGAAACAAAAAGGTTGCGAGGCACGAAAAAATAAATTACTTTTTAAATACATTAATGGAATGCCAGTCAAAATCAAGTATAAGAAGCAAGCAGCACTCAACTCAAACCACTTCTTGCACTGCAGTTCTAATTATAATTTATATTCAGCTTTATTAAAGTACCAAGTAACATGCTGAAAGTAGAAATCTCTGATGCCCCCACTTGTAAAAATGTTTCTTATCCAAAAAAGACCTGCTGCCTGACAACTATCTACTTGTTTCATGGGGAAAACATGATCAAAGTAAAAAATGAAAAGCAAACAAGAAATAAGCTCAAGATACATTGCTTAAAAGGATTACTGTACAGGTTATGGACCACAGGACTGGCATTCTGTTTAGTTTATGGGTAAAGCCTGCACAGATGACTGGAAGTCTCCAAGTGTAATGAGCTTTTAAAATAATGTAATCCTGTCCTTTATTACAAATACTGTCATATGCATTTCAATACCCAAGGCTTATACATTATCTAGTTAAGTATTCTCTACATGGCAACAACAGAAAGGCATTCAATGTTGGCAATTCTTTAACAGTATGGTTATTAAAGCTTACTTGCATCTTATGATCTCAGCCAAGCTTACCTGATGGTCATTAAAGTATTGCTACTTAAACACAGAGCAACAGGCACTTTGAGTAATAAGCATAAATCAACAGTACAAAAATATGACAGAAACCAGACCATTCTGCAAAAATCAAGGACAGATGAAAAGCCACTCTAGTACTTGTGTCTACCTTGGATGGTGGGGGGGGGTACTCTGCACATTTACACTGCATAACTACTCCTTGCCTTGCTTTGACACATCCAGGGTCACTACATGTGGGAGTGGGGTTCAACAAGTATGTCACAATTTGAAATGTCTCTGGCTGACTGTGATGGTCCTGACACATTTGTCATACCTCTCAACCTCAGAGCAAGAAATCTGGACAAAGCCATACAAAGAAGTGGGACAAAGGTCCAAAAATAAGGACAATTTGTAAATATTGCTCTTATAAACTTAGAAAGATAATAGAATAGGTCTTGCATTAGTATGAATTTTCTGAATGGTATGAAATCTGAAACTGAAATGTCTGTCATTATTTTCTAACTTCAGTCTTTAATGATTTGTCACTAATTTGCCAAAAAAACACAATTTTGCCAAAAAAAACCCACAATTTTATGAAAAATGGACCAAAAATGTGATGTAAAAATATAAAATAGCCACACAATACAGCTGGGAACCTGTGAAAGAAGGGACACTTTAATATTAGTACTGCTAACTTGAGCAGCTGACAAAATAAAAGAATCTACATGCATTTCTGAAATAAAAGTAATCTATAACTCTGATTATTACAGTTACTTCTTAATTGTAAACCCTCCATGTTTTCTTCCACAATTGCTATTTTGCGGAGGGATTATTAGGGGGAAGAGCAACATTTTGAGCCAAAATCAGGGACAGTTGAGAGGTTCGGCTATGCCTAATTCTATAAAGCAATTTATTTGCATGTACCTCTCAACCTGTTAATGCAATAAATCTGGACAAGGCCAAATATATTGGGGGAACATATAAACAGTACTAAAAATTGCTCTTGTATAAACTGAGACAGTTGCTAGAACAGCATGCATTTTTCTGAAGGTTATGAAGTCTGAAACTCAGTGTGTCCGTATTTAGTGACTTAATTCCTAAATGATTTGCCAGAAAACCACAAATTGTATGAGGAACAAACCAAAAATAAGAAGCAAAAATCTATTCATTCTTTGAAAATCTGGACAGTTGGGAGGTATAGTTCAGCTGGGGCTGTATTTAAGTTTGCCGCCCTTCCCCCCTCACAAAATCATGGTCAAATGGAGCCTCCCCCTGCAGCCATTCCAATGATCCATTACTTGGCTATTTCACTCCATTTACCATAAACACTAATGTGCATACTGATTTACTTCTATGATGATTTGGACTTCATTTGAAAGTTTTATTTTGCATTTTACAGCACAAACACTAAGACATCTGCTAAACAAACTTAGCATTAAAACTTCTCTGCCCTTGAAACTCACATTCATTGAAACAGCATTGAAACCCACATTCAAAGAAAATACATTTTACCAGTGGCAGAACTGCCCAATTCAGAACATCTTTCCAGTAAGCAATGAAACAAAATGCATGCACCCATAATGACAAAACTGCCCAGTTCAGAACATGTCCATCATAAAAGTCTACTCAAACTTCTACAGTCCACCATTATCAGTAAATATGCACAATTCTGCAGTCCACCATTACCAGTAAATATGCACAATTCTACAGTCCACCATTATCAGTAAATATGCACAATCTCTGAAGAAGTAAAAAAGTAATCTAAATAATTCCACATTAAATAAATCTGTAACTAATGAAGAGGTTGCTGCTAGCAAACACCTTTATATTTCATGATTTCATCAAAAATAGTGTCTGATGCCCCTGAGGAATAAATTGCCTATATTACATTAAAAATGATAAGCTAGTAAAATTGCAATAGGAAATGGATAGCAAACCGATAACAGGCTCATAGTTAGTATCTTAACTTTTTCAGTACGGCAGCATTCACCCCTTGTGGGAGTAGAACCAACACCCTTCTACATCAAAAGTAAGTACACAACCTGCTGTGCTATTAACAATGCAAGCTGACTTAGTATAAGTAGCACTAAACTTCTCTTCCCCTGCAGCTCTCAGCTCCTTGTAAAATCTACTCAATACTCAACTGCATCTCAACTTTGCAACACAAGAAATCTGGAAAAAGCCAAATTTATTGGGGGGGGGGGTCAAAAGCCCAAAAACCAGGGACACATTAAACATTGCTTGTATAATCTTGGAAAGTTGCTAGAATAAAATGCTGTGTTACCACCATACATTTTACTACCAATGTCCCTGTGCAAAACAGAGCAACATACCACTATGCCAAATCACCTGCTTTGTGAAAGAAAAATGCTGTGTTACCACCATACATTTTACTGCCAAGGTCCTTGTGCAAAACAATCAGAGCAACATACCACTACGCCAAATCAGCTGCTTTGTGAAAGAGCGGAAGACTGAAACTTAAATGGCTATCATTTAATGAATTCAGTTCTCACCATAGCTGTCAACCTCTTAGCACAAAACACCTGGACAAACCCAGTAATGAGGGACTACAGCCCTCAAACATATTCAGTGAATTCAGTTATTGCCATAGCTGTCAACCTTAGCACAAAAAACCTGGACAAAGCCAATAATGGGGTAATACAGTCCCAAAAATAAGGATAAATTTCAAATATTCATCTTATAAACTTAAAAAATTGCTAGAATAAAAGGTTGTGTTACTATGTATTTTCTGAAGAATATGAAGTCTGAAATTCAAATGCCTGTCAATTTTACTTCTGACGGAACAAAAACAATTTTCAGCAGAGACCCAGGGAGAAATACTGCAGACACATGTCTTTGTAAAATGGCAGGATATCAGAGCAAATCCACACAAACACAGGGATAAGATGCAGACTCCACACAAAAGGCACCCCAGCCAATAATCAAACCAGAAAACCTATAGCTGTGAGGCAACAATGCTACCACTGCACCATCAAATATGTAAGGAATTAAACATTCAGAAACCTGAAGTCTGAAATTCAAATGCCTGTCAGTTTTATTTAACATTTGTTAATCAGGACAGTCTGACTTGGAACAAAAAAACTATTTTCAGCAGAGGCCCAGGAAGAAATAATGCAGACATGTCTTTGTAACATGGGAGAACACAAAAGAAAACCCACGCAAACACAGGGAGAAGATGCAGACCCCACACAGAAGGCACCCCAGCCCAGAATCAAACCTGAGAACCTGCAGCTGTGAGGCAACAATGCTGCCACTGCATCATCAAATATCAAGCATTGCAAGATTTAGAAACCACAGCTATTATGAGGAACAGATCAGATCAAATATGAGGCAAAAATCTGCAATTTTTTTACAAATGGTGGTGGGTAGGGAATTCAGGTCCTTAACACCTGCATACAAGGTACAGGGTTCAAGCCTGAGGTATTCCCTACCACACCACCATGTGTTTGTTCTAGCCACCAGTATATAACAACTGGGGCATTTATACACACACACACACACACCCCTTATCTTCCATAGTAGATCCCATCCCTTCGTTCATAGCTGGCGCGGCGTGTTTGAGCACATCCCCATGAGATCTGGAGCACATCCAGCATGCGTGCAAGATCCCCAATGAGACTCCAGCCTGCTGACGTTGCAGTCCAGGTCTGACCTGTTGTTCCCAGCAACAGTCTATGCAGTTTAAAACTGCATAGACTTCTGGGAGCTCTGTTCTTCATGTTTCCCAGTTCGGACTGCTGCCGAGACAGTCTGCGCATGCTCCAGACTGTCTCAGCAGCAGTCCGGACTAGTGCACATGCGCGAAAGTCCGTGATTTTTTAATTTTTTTTTTCTTTTCTTTTTCGTTTTATTTCTTTATTTTACAGCTGAGGGGGCTGCAGTCCAGCAGTCCAATAGCATGGGCCGCCCCTGATTAATTTTGTCAAACACCTATATATACACTGTGTGTGTAAGCTGAACAGGCAGCCAGTACAGGCTAGTTGCCCTTACTGTCACATACAGTTACAGCAGTGTCTCTCCTAACACCTCCTGCAGACATTACAGTACCAGGACAGTGTGTCTGATTGCCCTCATAGAGTGTGTATGTATCATAATAGTTGTCAATTTTGTGTGTGTGTGTGTGTGTGTGTGTGTGTGTGTGTGTGTGTGTGTGTGTGTGTGTGTGTGTGTGTGTAGGCTCATCTGTTATCACTCTACATCACATATGTTATGTCAGAGGCATAGGATTAGTGGTGGTTTTATACTGATATTCTTCATGATTGTGGTTGGGCCTTGTAATGTCTGCCATGATCCTTCACTTGTCGCCACTTTGTTGGAGACCTCTGCTGAGAGTACACTCATATTCAGGTATATCATTTTGCACAGCTTTACAATATGCACCCTACCCCCAACTGTATGTTAGATCCCTGATAGATGTCCTTTGCATTGCTCATGTAAGGATGCTTATCTTGCACAGACATCCTCCCCATTGTTATATCACCTTGTGACAGTCACAGATAACATGTTTTCATTGTACAGTCTGTATTGTACCATATAAATATGTGCTTGGTGTTGCTGCTACAAACAGCTTCCATTGACATGCCTTCTCTGCTGTACATGCGAGAATTTCACCTGTAATCTTTCCCTGTCTTCATTCCTACAATTCATCTGTGTCTACCTATACAATTACACACACTTCATCTGGGTGATGATTTTACATGGCAGTCCCATGTCTCGTTACATATCATTAACACAGCTTCAGTACAGAATACCAGGAATGGGATATCACAATATTATGCTCTGTAGGCACAATGTTGTGTACTGTGTTTGGATCATATACTTTACATTCATACCTTTCAGCTGTCCAGATATTCCCAGGATGTCCAGATGTTTTGCTTAACAACAGGGAGACTGGCATAATTGTTAAGATATTTGCCTTACAGACACAAGAAGCAGGGTTTGATTCTCACATGGGTTAATCGGCTAAGCTTAAAATGGCCACAAGGGCAGTTAGCCTAATACTAATCTATGAACCTGGGAACAAATATGTGGCTTTCTGCCATATCACTGGGATGATCTCTGGAATGATGTGACTCAATATTGCATACATGTGCATACCTCTCAACTGTCCTGATCTGTGCAGAATGCTCATATTTGTGATCTTTACCTCATAACTTTTTTTTCATGGCAAATCATTGGCATGTCATTGCAGAGTACATTCAGAAACTGATGACTGACGTTTGAGTTTCAAACTTCACGCTCTTCAGAAAGTTCATGCTAATGTTCAACCTCTATATTCTATCAACTTCCAAAGTTTGTCAGTGCAGTATTAAAAATCTGTCCCTATTTCTGGCCCTTTATCCCCCCATTATTATGGCTTTGTCTGCATTTCGCACTCTAAGAGGTTGTAAGTGTTATATTCTAACACATTCCTATGTGACTTCTATGCCAAATATGTCCCCATTACTGGTTATTTGTCCTCTCATTAACTTGGCCTCTGCAGATGTGTTTCACTAACAGAATGACAACTATTTGCCAAACCCCTGGTGATCATTGTGTCATTGCGTGCAAATCCATGCACTGTAGGTGCTCTTCCTTACACAGAACTGCAATCCGTGTTCACTTATAAGGTTTCACAAACAGCAACACTGTTGTAAGCAGCAAAACGCAGCTTAGGAAATGTGCCTAATTAATATGCATTTTGCACTGTGGTGTACCATTGTGCAAACATGTAAACTCCATGTAGGCTCTGTGTGAAGCTTACACAGAGTTTATTGAATCCTGCAGTGAGTGTTTAAGAGTTTAGTTCTTAGATTATTTAACCATATCAACTTATCGTTAGCAATGCCAAAGGATATAATAGAGTCTACCGGGTTTATCTGGATACCTCTTTGGGAATAATTATGTCTTAAGCAGCATGCAAGGATTCAATGGCATGGATAATCAAAGGGGGTACTGGGCTTCTTTGCCATACCCTCCTCTGCAGTCAAAATGATAGGGAGACCATACCTCGAGTGGCAACCTTGGCTATTGGCTCAACATACAATAACTGACAGCACCTGAGGAAGATTCCAGTAAATTCAAAAGCCTGGAATATATCCTACAGGAATAACCAGTCCAGACAGACAAATGTCTTATGAAGATCTAAAAAAAAATGGAGCAACAGAAAGATGGAACTTAGTTATGGTCAGTTGTATTAAGTTAAGCCAAAAGAAGCTCTACCTCCCTTGCCTTTGTTTAAATAATCTTTGTTTCAGGGGGTGCACTAATGAAGGTACAAAGCCAAAATCTTGGAATAAATTTTGGTCTCCTGCTGTAAAATTGAAATAGGGTGTAAATCAGTGGGGGATGCCAATGACCTGTTGGGTTTCTGCAGAAGGTTATTGCCACCACCCTTGATGAGTGAGGGAATACTATCCTTTTTTCTCCTCTGTAAATAATTTTGAAAGATTTGCTTAGATGCTTTCTGAAGGATTGGGAAAATTCCACCAGTGTACCATCCAGTTCTGGCACTTTCCCATTAGGGGTTTGCTGGATATTATGCTCTATCTCTTATATTGATAATGGCTGGTTAAGTGACTGGTGATCAATGGCTCCAGTTTGCTGTAGCTGGGCATGCTGTAAAAATGTACTGCAATGGGCTAAATCTTGTTCACTAGACCTATTGTAAAGTTTACAGAAATATTGTGTGGCACAACCATTACATTCCTTTGCTGCCTGTAACACCACTCCACTATCTGCTGTCATAGCTGTAATGCATCTCTTTTCTATGTAGAAGAAGTCTATTGGCAAGGAGTTTTGGAGATCTAATACCTTTAGCCCCGTAATAAGTCTGACAGTTTTCCCATTTACTATGAACACTGTTCAGCTGAGTGGCCATGCACTCTTTCATAAGCGGCTGAGTATGCATAATGAGCCATCTTTTGTCTTCCCCTAAACTATTATACCACCCTACCAGTTTGCAGATCTCTGCCTCCAGCTGGCTGACTGTTTTTATATGTCACTCTATTGTATTTTTCACTCCCCACCAACTGACTTCTGATCACATTCTTATAGTTATCCCATTCTACAAATATGTTGTCTGTCTTCCCTTTACCTAACTCCCAATAATCCTGAATTATAGTGTTTAAAATTGCTTGTATTATGGTGAACATAACAAAATAAGATCACATATCCAATTCCTGGGGGAAAGTTGTGTCTGAAGGCCAAAATATGGAAGTGCAGGTCAGCTGTACCATGGTTCACCACCATAACTGCCTTTGGAATATGTAAACTAAACAGAATATAGTTCAGATGGGAACCAGTGGCAATCTGATGTGCTATAAAATTATACTCCTTCCCATAGGGATGAAATGCATACCACATGTCACCCAGGTGCAATTCCTTCAAGAAATTCCTGAACCATTTAACAATTTTCTTTTTCTTTAGGCAGCTTTCTGAAATTCTGTCTAAGACAGGATTCAAAGGAACATTAAAGTCACCCCACCACCACTACTGGGCAAATGAACTCTCCATGGCTAAAAGAACCAGTGAGAATTGGGCCATTATGTGATAGTCATGTTTGTTAGGATCATAGAAACAACTCAGGATATTTATGCCTTACATCTTAGGAAAGTCAGCAACAATCCAAATCCATCTTCCTCCTGGTCCTGTCATAGCTGTCAATAGACACCATTTTAAATGGTTTACTATCAAAATTTTGGATGGCATTGAATCACACTGGGATAGCTGAAAGTCTATTTTCCAGTTCATTGAAGGCCAAACTGAAAATGGTTGACACCACAACAGCAGATGCTAGTGTGCATTCACTATTGTGAGGTCGACGTTCTGCTTGGAGATCGCAGTAAAGTGGGGATCGAGAAATGCACCCATTTCCTCACTGTACTGTGATCTCGGAGTTTGTATATATAATGAGCAGGGGGCACAGCGCCTCACATGGGGGGGTGTAGGGGGCTTGCCACCCTGCAATATGCTAGTCGTACATGTCTGGTAAGCAGGGTATGCTGGCTAATGTTGAGTACATCAAATAATGATGTGTTAACGTTACTGGTTTTGTTCATTTACATGAAGAAAGTTTTTGCTTTCAGTTTTAATTTTTGTAGACGTGTGCATTTGATGGAATGCGTTTTGAAATCATGATAGTGAACATTTTAAACTACTGTGTACTAGTATGGAAATACTTTTACAAGCTTTGGAACAACAGCTACATAGCTTCCATCTTCTTAGGAAGAGCTCTGAAGATGCAAGGTTTAATTTTGTTTTTTGGATAAAGATTTGGTCTGCCCTCATCTCCTCCCGTCATCATACACAAGCCTGCTTTTTTTTAAAGCTGAGGATACATGTCTTACATTCCAGTACATACCTATAATCCTCCCAAACTTGCTTAAGGAAAGTGAGAGATTCCTACAATTAACTGGATGATAGGTAGGGTAACGGTCCAGTAGAATGGAGTTGGTCAAAGTATAAAGACAGATAATAAACTTTTAACCAACTACACAAATCCAATGGCAGGAAAAGCCTTAACAGGCAAATGTGCCAAGGAAACAAATCAAGCTGAGGCAAGTACTTTGGAGCCAACTGGCTAGACATAGACAAGGCCCAACTCTAAAGAAAAAAACGTATATCCAACACCCCACTTGATATGACTGTAGACATAACAAATAAAGATTTATAACAAGAGTAGCTGGAAAAATTAATAAAACACATTAATATCAGAAATGTCTATCTGCAGTCAGTTATAAAAACATCTGCTCCCTCGAGCAGGCTTTTCTCTACATCAGTGACAAGTCAGAAGGCAACCTTACAGAGCCAAGACTAAAACCAATGCAACCTATAAAAATCAGCAGAGGAACTTCATGAGACCATCTTCCTGATGGTTATTTTGTTACTGCATACATGGCAGTCTGTCTGTCCTGAGACTTGTGTAGTTGGTCTAACTCCATGGGGTAGGATCCAGAGCAATAAATCCATCTTTTTCCACCTCCTCCTCTACTAAGTTGGCTCGGGGGAGGGGGGGGACTTATTTGTTTTTTGTTTTATTTGCCAAGATCAAGACCCTCTTGCCAATCTTTTTTCAAGCTTCTGGCTGCAGATGAAGATTTACCTGATGGCAGGGGATATTGTTTCTTCTCTGTTGGAGATTTGTCAGATGAGGGGCAAAACTGGATGAGCATTTAACTTCCTTAACCTTGTGGTTCATCTCCATGGCCATTGGACTCCCCTTGTTCAAGTCCATCAGAGGACACTGCACTGCTGCTGTGACAAATGCATTTACCTTTCCTGGAAGATTAAAATATTTACAGTGGCCAGCATAGTTAACTACCAGGGTGACAGGTGGGAGGTTGGCGTAATGGTTAAGGTGTTCACCTTAGAAGCACAAGGTGCAGGGTTTGATTCTTGTATAAGGTAATTGGCTAAGCTTAAAATAGTGCACAAGGGCAGTTAGCCTAGTACTAATCTATGAACATATTTGTCAGGTTGCACTCATCTCTTTCAGCCTCTTTATATAAAATGAATCATAGCTTTTCTTTTCATCTACAGCATTTAGCTACACTCTAGGGAAACTGAACTGGTGCTTCAGCACTGGCAAAATTATTTACCATCTCAACACCAGCTTTATAATGTTACAGTCCAAGAAATGGACATTGAAGTGTCAAAGTAACTTGTTTAGCTTATTTGTTGTCTTTTTAAACAGCTCTATTAAAATATCACTTAAGACATAGGTACACATACATTAACAGAAAAGAAAACAAACCATTTTAACAATTTTTGCTTTATACGCATTATACGTTACACATTTCCTTTCTTTATAACAAATGTCTTTCAGTTCAACATTACATAAATCACCTAATTCCTGCCTTCCCTTAACCCTCACTCCTCCTTCTGAACATTATTTTGCATGTATTGCTCCCACAAATTCAATTTATTTATATGTAATTTGCTCCTTCCCTTTCCTACAGATCCTTCATCCAGTTCTTTTATTTCTTTTACAATATTCAATACTTGAAATACAGTTGTTTTAGATTTTGATTTCCATTTTTCAGTGATTGTTTTCCCAGGGTTCGTTTTCATTGTTCCAGAAGTTCGATATAACGAAGTTTCAAGGAATTCAGGCTCGATGATGTCGGATTTGATAATGTGAGTATTTCATGTTTTGAAGGGGACCCCCCCCCCCCACACACACACACACACATATATATATATATATATATATATATATATATATATATATATATATATATATATATATATATCAGGTGCTGTGAAGTTGATCAACACTTAGTGGTCAAATGCTTGTTTGGGTGACTTCTTTATAGTCAGCAAAGGTAAGTGATGGGGTTGGAATTCTGTGTGCAAGTGTGCATGTTTTTGGGTTAGGATTAGATTTTGTGTGTGTGTGTGTGTGTGTGTGTGTGTGTGTGTGTGTGTGTGTGTGTGTGTGTGTGTATGTGTGTGTGTGTGTGTGTGTGTGTGTGTGTGTGTGTGTGGTGAATGTCCAAGCTGTCTTGTATAGTAGTATTATGGGAAGGTCTTTTTGCAGGCAAGCTGCATGGTAGGGTTAGGGGCAGAGTTAGCATGAATTACTAAGGAGGAGTGGGGGGAGACAAATCCCACGACCACCCACCCTAACAATGCGTGTTAACCCTGCAAAAAGTCCTTCCTATAACACTACCAATATTCAGATCAATTTGAGCTGCATGTGGTTGGGTTAAAGGTAATACATAGGACTATCATATAACTATTTACAATAGTCCATAACAAGATTTTTCCTATAAAACAATTAAACCATTAATACTTTTCAAGTACATCACTTACTTTTTGCCAAGATATATATTAATGTATGACATTAGGAGGTTCTCATCTTAATAGTTGGCCATTCATTCTTACATTTGCTTTTAGCTAAATATCTGAATTTTATAAATCATGTGATAGCTTTTACTTTTCCATTTTTTTTTGTGATTACTTTCCTAGCTATAGCTAAAATAGACTATAGAAGAGGCACTTGCTTTATTGGTATAAAGTTTCAAATTGCAGCATTAAATAAAATCAAAGAATTAGTAATACATCTGCCTGACCACAATGCTTGAGTAAAATTTTTAAACTCCGTCCAAAAAGGAGATATTATTTTACACTCTAACATCATATAAACCCATCCCAATGCCTAATGTTTCACACTATCTCCAGCAATTAATACTTGTGGATTTATATATTAAAAGTTGCATTGATTTGTTTCCTTTTTTGATGTACTGAGTGCCAATGTTTTGTGCTGTTCATATAATGAATGGATGGTCAACATATTTTTTTGATGAATTGTGTGTCGAGCATTTAACAAGTTCATCTTTCATTATAAAATCAATTATATATTCTCATTCTTCCATCCACAACCCCTTTTCCCATTTTACACATAAAGTCGGGGTGTCACTTCAACAGTCATAATCATCTAGACCAAAGGTTTATATCACTAGGTGGCTAGTGCTGCTGTGGTATATATATATATATATATATATATATATATATATATATATGTATGTGTAAATAGATATAGATACATCTACTGTATATATAAAATGTGTGTGCTTATCATTATATCATTTTACAAAAATATGTGTGTGTGTGTGTGTGTGTGTGTGTGTGTGTGTGTGTGTGTGTGTGTGTGTATGCGTGTGTATGTTTGTGTGTATATATATATATATATATATCTATATATGGATCTAGAAATTTTGATCGAAAGATCAAAAGTCTGAATCCATTATCATCAAACATACTTTACCGAAAGCGCTTTCACTGAAAAAGTGCTTACGGTAATGTATGTTTTAAAAATAAACAACAACATTAAACCTACTTCTATGCAGGGGGGTAAGCCCCCCTGCACCCCACACCCCCCACACCCCTCTACTTTAATATTCTCACTTCGAGGTCGCACTACAGTGGGGATAAGGGAATTTTCCCTTATCCGCACTGTAGTACGACCGGCACAACGAGTATACTTATCCGAAAGTGCTGCTTCGGTGAACACCACTTTCAGTTAAGTATACTTAATGATTTCTGCTTCGATGGAAAGTGCATTTGGGGATCTGTGCGGATCCCATATATATATATATATATATATATATATATATATAAGGAACCCGGACACTTGAGCGAATTTAACTTTCACCAAAAGTCAAATTTGCGCTCGCACATACCCGAAATTGCTGTTCATCGAAGCAGCAATTTCAGGTATGTGTGAGTCGTGTGCCAGTTGCACTGTGGTGCGATTAAGGGAATATTCCTTTACTCCACTGTAGTGCGACCTTGGAGTGAGAATATTTAAGTAGGGGGGGTATGGGGGGTGCAGGGGGGCTTTGCCCCCCTGCAAAAACATTTAATTACTGTTTTTTTTTCACAGTTTAACGGAAGCGCTTTTTTAATTAAAGTGCTTTAGTTAAACTGTGATCGATATATATGGATTCGGACACTTGCTTTTTCAAGCATGTGTCCTAGATCCATATATATATATATATATATATATATATATATATATATATATATATATACATATATATGTATATATATATGTATATATATATATATATATATGCATATATATAAATAATAAAATGTGTGTTGTTTATGTGCAAGTGTATCACCCTCACTGAAAACAGCAGTAAATAATAGAGATAAAAATCCAAATGAACGTATCTCCAAGCTGTATTCTTTGAACAAATAAACTGGCTTCACCACTATCCCATAGCTTCTTCAGTGTATGAAACAAGAATGGAAAAGCTGAACTTTATAGAACAATATGAACACATGACAGTGAATCAATGAAGATCACATAATATGAACACATACACATATCATGTAAAAGTTTCACAAACAAAAATATACTAAACCTTACAATTGTATTTAATATCTTAATAATAATGCCATCCAATCAAATATTGTGATCTTTATGGTGAAATGATAATGCCATAAATGATTCTTCATTATTAGTCACATGATTTGAATATGAACAAACAGAAATGTATTAAAAAAATCAGAACCTTATAGTCATATTTAATGATTGCATCATCTGACCTAATCTTACAGTAATGTATTTTAGCACGCATTGCAAAACATTAGTGTTTAAAATCTGCAAAAGACACTGACAGTGCTTGGCTAATATTACTTGATGGCCATCTCCTATTTAAAATCAAAATTATAAAATTCATTAGTCCTAAGTACGTAACAATTCCCTAATTAAATAAATAAAATAAACCAGGTGCTCCAAGGGACCAGAACTTGTATCCACAAAGCGTTTATTGTCTTACAGCTTAAAAAAGTTTTGTTTAAACTGTAGGACAATAAACGTTTTGTGGATACAAGTTCTGGGTCCTTGGAGCACCTGGTTTGTTTTATTTCTGGATTACCTACTGGGGTTGCTACCTTCTCGCCTTTTACTGAATTATCTAATTAAAACAGTGATGTATAACCATGGATTAAATATAACACTATTCTAAAACAAAATAAGGCTAAAAAACAAATTAAATTCACCTCCCAATTACAGAAAAAGTCACATAAACACCTTCCAGTGATCTATAAAATCTTTACACATTCATTTAAAGCAGGCCTGAATGCAGCTCTAGTTAGAATAATCATTCTCTGTCCTTTATAAATTGATATATATATCTATCTATATATATATATATATATATATATATATTCATATATATATATATATATATATATATATATATATATATATATATATACACAGACACACACACACACACACACACACACACACACACACACACACACACACACACACACACACACACACACAAACACACACACACAATAAGAATGCATTACTGAAAGGTGGACAAGGAGTCACTGTGTTGATGACAATGAATGTAAACCTTGCTGAAGTTTGCTTAGTAATATATGTGTATATAGTGTGCTGTGCCTTTTTTGCAATGTATGTCACTTAAATGGGTACTCATTAATGTCTTAAAACTTCTAGAAGCTTGACCTGCAGAAAAACAATCACAGATGCATTCTGCTAAATATTTTTTCATGATGTTTTGCAGGTAATCAAACACATGATGTAAAAGGAATGTCTTTTGTCCCTGGTGGAAAAATGAGTGGTACATCAAATATATAGACACAGACTCCATCAACCACATTGTTTACATGCCCTTATCTAATTAGAACCATTAATAACTAAAACTCTGTGCCAAATTTCTGCTGCATCTGTAAATGAACTTATATTCTTGAATCAAATGTTTTTGTATTAACCATTCTTATTGGGTGAGCTTACTGGGGGAATTGGGCAAGATGTTCGCAGGGAGAAAGCGGCTGAAGTTGGCCATCTTTATTTTGCAGTGGGAAATGTTTATCTGCAAGATAAGCTAAAAACTAAAGTCTTTACTATAATAACTAAGAGAAGTTAAACAATATAGAAGATTATGAATGGGTTGCTGATCATGACCAGCTTATTAAGTGTTCAAGATATGGATACCAAGAAATTCACCTCAAGAGAAAAGCTATAGCACAATACCCAAGCAGGGTGTGCTTAACTTTTATTAAGATTGGGTTTCTTGCTATAGAATTGCTTAACTGATTTGTCGTTTCCCAGATTTTGGAGTGTAACCATCACACTCTGTGCACTATGATATTTGTAATTTAAGCAGCATGATATAGAAAAAACACTTTTTCTTTGCCACTTTCAAATAATCTGAATGAATATTATAAAAATTCCATACTGAGGCTTCTATAGTCTTTATTATACTTGTTGCAGGTGTTGATAAATGTATTAACATGCGATGGGTCATTTTCATGTCACCATCATCCTTAAATGATCCTCTGCTAGTGAGGTCCTAATTGTGTACCTATTATTACATTTAATTATTTAATTATGAATCTATCACCCAGGGACTGCAATTTATATAAAGCCAGTCATATGCGAGACTAGGATATTGTGTGTTCACAAATATGGGATAAGCAGTGAATAAAAAAAGAGCATAAATCTTCAGAAAGATGTTCATGTGCTACAAAAATTTTATTAATATAAAAGGGAATAAAGAAAACTCAATGATGGGCCACACGAATAAGCTAGGCAGTGCCAAATGGTAAAGAATAAATAGCCTTTGAAAGTTTTTGGAGCTGGCAGTGTTTACACTGAACGCATACTGACCTCTCAGCTGGAGAGTTTGGAATAACTTCATGTACATAAATCCCACTAATAACATCGGGAAAATCAGGATTATTATGCTTCAGTTCGTCTGCCAGTCTATGAACAAAGAAACATAAGAAAAATTAAGATAGTTTATTAGTTTTGAAGTGACTTAAATAACATTTATTTTGAAAGCACTGTGTTGCAGAACATATTTCTGTAATATAGTTCAATAGATAACTGGAATAATAATGAAATTATTCATGCAGTACAAATATTCTACTATAAACTGAAACAATTTCCAAGAAAGATGATGTCAAAATAAGCCTGGCTGAATGAGATAATTCTCATATATGATGGTGTCTAAGACAAAATAATGGTATGCTTCAAACAAATGAATAAAATTCACTAGATACAAAACTGGTCAATAAACAATTGCAGTCATTTTGAGGTAAACAGTAAATAGTCAATGCAGTTTTCTTTTGAAGCAATAAATCTGATGCCATTCTGACTGGAGCTATCAATCAATTCTTGTCTACACCTTCGGAACTCAGTTAGGTAAAATACTTGTTTAAAGTTTCACCTAGTACAAATGATACATGTAAGACCCAAACAAGACAGACAAGAATCTGAGGCCGTGCTCTTGTCTAAACTGATCATCCCTTAAACGTATAGCTTATTTTAATCTTGCAAAGAAAACCCAGCTAAATTAATTTGCCATGTTATTTTCTTTATGGATTCATACATTTCAGAAGTCACCCATTATGGCGCTAATCCCAGTGCTGCTTATTCAGACATGTTAGGGATTGAGGATCCCTGGCCAGGACTAACTGAAGAAAACCAAAACACGATAAGTCATGACTGGTATAAAGGTAATCCAGTGTAATCAAAAAAAAAGAATGAAATCCAAAAAAAAGTTAATAAAAACTGCAATAGAGTAAAGTAAATGCCTAATGATCAGCCAGTAAAACGTTTCCTTGATCCACGTTTATTTTGATGAGTGCTTTCGTCAATCAACAGACTTCATCAGATCAATAAGTAAAACACATTAACAGAGACTCTGATTTAATTAGTACAACAAAGGGGCATGGGAGAACCACCTGGATTCACTGGATGAGATTTTAAGGAGGGCAATCAGTTCATTCAGGGATTGAATGGTATTAAACCTGTTTTGCATACTGGGGCAAGCAGACTGGTCTCTGTAGTTAGCTCATGGATTGGATGGTGTCAAAACTTGTTTTGCATAGCAGACCCTCTCAGCTGTAACCTTTTTTAACCATTACCCCTTTGTTTTATAGAAGGCATTCATTTTCATTTTGTTGCAGATTCATGAAAATTTGAAGTATGTTTATTTCATCTGTTATATAAGGTTGAAACACAATAATACAGAGGCTGTTAAATAGTTTTTAGGAACTGGAACATAAAATAAACAGAGGAGCCTCTTTTATGAGGCCATGATCTTCTAAGTTCCTAGGGGATGAAATCATTTGTGAAGGTGCCAGATCAATTTCCTTGGGATCTCTTGGGTCAAATTCCCTTAACTCATCCCCAGAGTCCTGTTGACTAAACAGAGGAACCTTTTAGTGCTAAAGGGTGGGTTACATGATTTACCATATCATCCCAGAACTATTTTAAATAATATACCTCCAAATACTGTATACAGTGTAGTAGAAAAAAATTAGAATAGCAGAAAGTGTGTGGGGTGGGGATGGAGTGGAAGCCTGCACTGGTGGAACAGAGGGATAAACCCTAATTATGACACAACCGGCAAGAGTTCAAGCAGTGGTTCAGGCACTTATCAGCACAGGTAGGGAAGATGGGTGTGTCTGCCTGGGGAGGAGGAGGGAGGTGCATGTGCTCAGGGCACACTGTCATGGTTTGAGTATCCAGGTGGATACCAGGGAAACAACCATAAGGTGAGGATTGGTGGGCACCCTGCTTGCATCTGCCCTTTGCTGAAAAGTGAGGCAGCTCAGTGCTGATGCCTGTTGCATATCTCAGGGATCAGCACTGGGCATGTGCAGGAGTGAGAATAAATAGAAAAGATTCCCTGACAGCAGTGCCCCATGGTCCTCGGTCTTTTCACTGTCTCTGTACATGTGTTGGTATGGCCTACCGAAGGCTTAGTTGGTTCCTGTAAATCCTGTGGATAAGGACAGAAACTGGGCCTAGCTGATGGTCAGCTTTAGGGAGCCAAAAGGAGCAAAGGAAATGATGCAGAAATAAAGGGACAACCAAAATATAGTTGCAGTTATTATCTCTGAGGTGTGGGCTATCTAATGCTTTTGTAACTCCATATAGTGTAAGTACTTCATACCACATATCCCCACAGCAGATTATTGCTTAAATATAAAGCAAAGAAGGTTAGTATCAGTGGTGTATGGGTACAGCACTGCTTACTTATTAAACAAATCATCATAGCATGGTGTATGGCTGTGTTTCACTGAACTTTTTATTTTGCTGCCAATAAGTAATTGATAAGGGCCACAATGCTTAGCTGTTCCTGATATTGCAGAATGTCCACAATTTTCTATCATATTTTGCCCTGTCTATTGTAAAATGTTCAGTACTGGTAGAGCATTGAGGACTACAGTCAGTTAATAATGCCATACTTTAAACTTTTGTACTTCATGTTTTTCAGAAAATGCATGTTAATGCAACATCTGTTCTATGTATTAATAACACAGCATCTGTTCTTCTGTTAATGTTTTAAGTCAGCTAGAACAATATTTAAAAGTTGCTTTGGGATGTTTGTCCCTAATTATTTGTGGCTTTGTCCCTGATTCTGAAACAAAGACGTTGAGAGGTATGTCCACTGTTTCAGTAGAAACTTAAAGGATTAGGTGTATGAGGCAGTGGAAGTGCTGATTCAGTTTGCCAGGACTGAGGTGATCCATCTGAAGCTGTTATTTACAGACTGTATTCGTTGTTAAGGAGGTCAGGCCCAGTAGGTAAAGTAACACATTTGCAGGAGTAACTCAGGAACCTAAGGAGAATAAATAACATGCAAGGAAATTAACCGCCTATAAACTAATTCATAGGTTAGTACTAAGCTAACTGCCCTTGCAAGCCATTTTAAGCATGGCTAATTATCCCTTGTGAGACTCAAACTCTGTGCCTTGTGTTTGCAAGGCAAACACCTTAACCATTAGGCCACCCTCCCAACCTGATGCAGATGCAGCAGATGGTGGTGAGAAATACTGTCATTTCAGAAATCTGTGACTAGTTGGGTGTTATTTAGATTGTCCTTTGGCTGGCATTGTAGAACATTTTAATAGCTGACATCTGTTAATGTTTAGACCACAAAACCGGCTTAGATGCCATTGTTATCAAGGTAGAAAATGTCTTTAAGTATGGGTGTGTGGGAGGAATGTGAAGCATACTGATCCTAGCCACATCAGAGAAACAGCAGAAGGGGTTTAACAATAGGATACAAAAATGAATAAACCTTGAGACAGATAATACCTAAAAGGGGTACCACCTGGGACAGTTAAAACAAACTTAATTAGAAAGAGGTTATGTGGACATAAGCACATCAAAACTAAGCAATGAACTGCATTATTCTAAGTGGGAAAATAATGCCAGAATTACTTAGGTACTTAGGTGCAGTAACAAGAATATGAACTCCAGGAGCAATAAACTTAGTCTTCCTCTTTACAGGTTGATTTTTTTCCTTTTTGTTTCTTTTATCTTCTGCTGTCTGCCACCCACTAAACCTTCCACCCTGTACCTTTGCTCTTCACCTCGTCAGTGAAAAATGGTTTCATAAGCTGTAATTCGTGCAGCAATTTGGGGTTTTAACTAAGGCCTTACACCCTGTGCCTGTCTCACACTTGGGAGGTGGGAGCATGAAATGGGCGTGCTACATGCTGGTCTGCTCCTCACTTTCTCAAGGTACATAAGCCACCTTGACTACTTTGACCCCCTGGCAGGATGCGTGCAAGCAGTCTCTGTGGTTTCCACCACAGAGATCATGCCTGTAAGTAACACATGTTCCTGATCACAGTGCTAACCCCTCTGCCCTTCCCTCCTGCCTGTATTGTCAAGTGCCTGAGCTGCTAACTGAACTTGGGTTAGTTGGACCGTAGTTAATGTGTTGTCCCATTATGCCACTGGCAAAGGCTCTCTTTACAGGCTGATGATGAGGTATCTGGTGTAATAATGTGTTCAACACTGTATCCAAAAAATAAGCTAGGTAGTACTACTAAGATTTTTATCACAGTAGTACAGTGAACCCACTTTTCTTCAAATTCAGGTAGTGTGAAGACAATCAAAAGCTATGGGATCCTAATTGTGACAAGAAAGGGGCAACAGTTTTGCAGTACAGGAAACTTTAACCACATTGGAAGTCAAATGGCTCTGTACTGTCTGTTTGAAGTTCTACTCATTTTAGTCTTTAGCTGGACTCATAATTGTTGGCTATAACTGTTATACCTTGTCATAACCTTTTCAATTAAGATGTAGCAAGCCACCGATATTTCTCTATGCATATCTAGCACCATAAAATTGCTTATATGGCCTACATTCTTACAGCTGAAATATAAGAAACAACCCCCCAATCTGAAAAAGATGAATCAGAAATAATATTTGGGCCCTCATAGTGTGACCCAGTGGGCATACAGATACACTAGTAGAACTAACAATGAGATGTAATATTTCTCTGTTTATCTTACTGTCCAGTTACACAGTCTTGGGAAGTGATGCAGAAGATACAACTTCAGGCATGTAAGACAGTAGAATAATCCAGTTTGATGATCCTGTAGTATTTGTGAAAAAGTGTTTCCTTTCATTACTCAGTGGTACTTTCCTCCTGACTGTAAAGCTAGTACACAGAGCTCATTTCACACAACATGTGAATGCCTGACAGTTACATAAACATGTCCTAATCAAACCTCTAAATTTCTAGAAAAACAAAAACTTTGTACAATTAAGCTAAGCTAATTGCAACTAAGTGATAACTGGATGGTACGGTCTACTAGGGGTGTCCATCCTTTTAAGCTCAGGGGCCACTTACCATACAGTTCAGGGGCTACTTACCATACTTGGTAAGGTTTTTTAGGTCACATTTACATGTACAACATGTATCTGTCCATTCAAAACAGTTTGTTGTGGGACATACTGAAGGCCCAATAAAATGCTTTAGTGGGCTGGAATGTGATACATACACCCCCCCCCCCCCACACACACACACACCAGCCACACATGTATGCATGCATACACTCACGAACATACAGACACACACACACACACATACGGGGCTGGATTAAGAAATCTTTAGCACATCATATTAAGAGAATATGCAAAACAAATGATCATGTGAAAGGTGATTGTGATTAAGAAAATTAAACTACACAAACTGACTCACTAAATGCTAATGACTGCATAATGAGGAAAAACAAGATGGCAGAATGATTCGAAAACATTCAGTACAATGCAACAGTGCTGCACCTGCAGTATATTTGAACTCAGCCATGTGACCATGTTCAAACCGAATAGATTACAGAATAACATTTTGGGTTGCGACAGCCATAGTAAATGTGTATCTGTATGAGATTCTCATTGCAGCTGTAATGCCTGACTGTGCAACAACATCACCCCTTGAAGCACTAGGTCATCTGACCTTGGCCGACAGGAGGATAAAGTTAACAGAAGGCACCACATATGTACTGTAAGTAGAGCTGTTACATTAGGTACACCTTTAAAATGGCACTGCATACCATCCAAAATTACTACATTATGCTCTTTTTATGTCTATAGCCCCAGAAGAGATTGAAAGGAATAAGTAGATGCACAGGAGTAAATTGGAGCACATCAAAGAGTGCAGAGGTTCATAGGTGTGCACTTGGCTGATGGCCCTGGGGCCATTACAAGCCTAGCCATAAGATTACCCTGGCATCGTGCGACCCGACCTTAGTTCCCAGTGCCTCTGTATAGTAGAACCACTGGAGTTATCTCTGGGGTGAATTTTCTATTTCCCATCTACTCATCAAGATTTCTCTTGAAGAGGGTCAGCGAGGTGCTCTGCTTGACATGTATGGGAAGTCCATTTCATAGCATGGGCAGTCTCTGGGTTATGAACCTGTCCCTCCTGTACATTCTGTTGATTGTGTTAATGAGGTTGAGGTCTCTGGAGCAGGGCAGCCAAGTGCTCCGGATTGTGCGGAACGCTCCGCATTTGTGGTTGATTAAGCCCACTGTTCCGCTGTTCCGAATTGTGCAGCAGTTGCTCTGCTGAGGTGCTTTCATTTTATGTTATGTCTTAGCACTAGTATTTCAAAAGCATCTCGGGTTATTTCCTGATTTATCCCTGATTGGCTGAGAGCTATGCGAATAACTCCAAAATACACAGTATCAAATCCCGCCCACTGCTGAATCTAGCCAGTCTGTCTTTTAAAAATGCACACCCACTGCTGAATGATATTCATGGGCTGGATAGTGTGCATGTATTTACATAAACATTTGTATATGCAGGCCATATAGCTTCTCCTAAAATGATGATTTGGGGAGATAATATGGTGGATTACAATAAATGGAACAATCAGAGAGTTATAGACTTCGTTTGCTTCAGAATATGCATGTTAAGACGCATTCCCATATTCTCTCAGGTTAATATTATTGGACTGCTCATGCTCTTACCTCTAGAATCGGGGACAAATCCAGAAATATTCTGGGAAACTTTTTTTTTTAATATTAACTTGACTGTACTGTTTTAATCTTCAAAGTGTAAACAGCCTTTCCCTTTTCTGTTAAAAGGCCCTTTTTGCTCCATCTCCACAGCTAGCCTTTAGCTGTTTCTGATGCTTATAAAAAAAAAAAAAAAAAAAAAAACGCATTCAGCAGCAGCACTACGACGCTTTTATATTCTCTCTTACCCTATTAGATGAGTTACAGGGGGCCAGCTGATTTTCATCGTCATTCTTTAACTCAACTCAGTCTTCAAAATTTGTCTCCAACCATTTCAAATGATTCAGACACGAGAACAGATATTTATTCTTGTAAATTAAGTATTCCTTTGCTATACACAATCAAACCAAATGATAAGCATACTTTTAGCTAACAAAATTCAGTCCTTTCATCCCTTGACATTTTCTCCACCAGAAGCACTTCCATTACCTTGCAGACAGACACATCTATGTTTGTAATGGTATCCTCTGACAATAAAATCGCCAGACATCCTTTTCATTCCTTTTGGTTGTCCCTTTATCCCTTAAACATAATACTGTAGTACTGACTACCATAACATATACCTACTAGTTTTTTATGGTTGCATGGAATTCTGGGAAGTACAGAGGGCTGTCAGCATACAATAGTAGAAAGAGGACAGTATTTTAAAGGTGGCATTCACATTTACATATATTTTGGTTGAAAACCCATGGACATGGTCAGGTACGATTTTTGCGCACTGCGAAAATAGGGTGTTCCATTTTTTGACTGTTTGTCACACATTGCAATGGTCTGTGTTCCACATTGGCCTCTTATCAGGTTGAGACCTATGCTCTGGAGTGTGTGGTGTGGAGAGATTGGGATTCCTTTAGATGTAGCATTTCTAACAGAGCTGGGTCAGACATGGCTTTGTAAGTCAAACAGAGATTGCCTCTAAGTAGGCAATATGAGACAGAGAATAGTTGGAGTTTTTTGAGTTTGTCCATATAGGACAAGTGTTTAAAGTCTAGGATCCTCTTTGTGAGATACTTTTGCGGACTCTCCAGTTGTTGCAGGTGTCTAGTGAGGTACATGCCAAATGGGGCATTGTACTCGATGATTGGCCTAATGAGGGAAGAGTAGAGGGATATGTTTAAGGTCGTGATTTATTCAAAGATGTGTAACTTTCATACACCAGTGCCACTTCTGTCAGTAGTGGCATAGCTTAAAGGCAGCATGAATGTTCAGTGTTGCAAGTGTGTTTATGTATGCGACTTGCCATATATGTGAACAAGTGGGCTTGGATATTAAGGATCTGTTCTTACATTGTGAGGATACCTGTGGGCTCAATCCCCCTAACCCATAATTTTGTTATTATGAAAATATTTCATGTTTATTTTTCTGTTTCAATACTATTACTGAAGCATTACATGGGCCAAATATCTAAGACCATCATTATACGTTTAGTGTACATTTTACAATATAAAATAATAGTTTGTTTCCTTTGTCTATCACCTGAGAGTAAAATTTGTATGTTTGAGCAGCATGTTTTATTTATATATCACTATTCTCTCTCTTTCTTATATTTATTTTATTTATTGCTTCTCTCCCTTTAGTTCACTATGAAATGCAGCACAACAGCCTGCACCCTTCCTACCAGAAAGACCTCTCAGACCCCCACAAGTGGTAACAGCAGTGCCATTATCACTACCATCATCAGAAGGACCCAGCACATCTGGGTCCCAGCCAGTCCAGTTGCCACAGCACTTTCTGCCCTACTTGTACCACCTGCTTCAGGTAACCCTGTACTGGAAGCTGGTACAGTTGTACCTGCCAGTAGCAGTGTTTGTGCAGGTGTAAGCTTTGTCACCCATTATCAGCTGAAAGAGTTTGTAGAGGTTATCCTAGATAGGAGGTTGGACACCCTCATCAGCCAGACGGAGAACATGCTCTGGTGACTCATTGAGTCACAGCCCTGTGCAGCACTGGCTCCACTATCTGAAGCAGGGTCCAGTAGTGTCAGTACCTAGAGGGAGGATTAATCTCCCACTGGGTCTCAGCTGGCAGAGCCTGTAGCTGTGAACACCTGACCCTATCCCCCAACCTGGTGTTCCCCTCCCTTATGTTTCCTTGCCCACCCTGTTGGCCATTCAATCTGGCCCTTATCATTCCCTCTGTTTGTCTGATGTCTTCTTCCCCAATGTGTTTCCCTTCCTGCTTTGTTTGTGTTACCCCTCTCTCTATCAGTCATGTCTGTCTTCCCTTTATATATAACCTAATCCTCTCACCTTTCTTTGACTTCTTACATTTCGTTCCATCCTGTAAATGTTAAACAATCAACTGCAATGTGTTTCACTGACTCCTACAGTGTGACTGCTTCTGTGGCTCACCTTGTAAATGTGGTGCTTGGTAGAATGTCACTGAAGAGGGCACTAGGTTCGAATCCTCTCAGTATTATGTTTCCAGTCTGTCAATGTGTAAAAATCACCTGCTGTGTGAATCATTGACACATGCAATATGGCTGCTTATATGGATCACCTTGTAAAGCCATTACTTGGTAGAATGTCATTGAAGAGGGTACTGGGTTCAAATCTCTTCAGTGCTGTACTTTCTTTTTTTTTTTCCAAACACCTTTATTGAACTATCACTTGTGACATATGCGTAGCAATCAGCTGTTATGTACTTCACTGACATCTTTAACCTGATGTGTAGGTAGGCTTCTTTTAGGTCTAGGATGGCTAACCAAGCATCCTTGGAGAACATAGGTAGAAGCTGCTGGAGGGTGAGCATTTTGAATTTTGGTATCACCAGAAAGATATTTATAATGGATAGATCGAGGATGGGGCACCATGTGCCCTCTTTTCTGGGTACCAGGAAGAGTCTGGAGTAGAAACCTTGGCCTATCTGTTCTGCAGGAACATGCTCTATTGCCCTCATAGAAAGCAGGGAAAGGACTTGCTTTTTGGCCTCTGCCCACTGGTTTGGGGGAAGATCTGGGAACCCTTTTGAGGTTGGTAGAGTGTGGAAATAAAATGTGTATCCCTGAGATACTATGTTGAGGACCCAGCGGTCGTTGGTAATGGTGGCTCAAGTGCTTGCATGGAAGGAGAGTTTTCCTCCTAGGGGCAAGAGTAGGTGGGCAGAGGGAGGAGGTGGAAGTGTAAAGTCATTGTGAGTTCTTACCATGAGGGGGTGGCTTTGCACACTCTGGTTTTGAAGTGGAGCAACTCCATTGCTTAGATCTCTGCATTCCCTGGGGCTGTTGTCTGGGGGGCCTACTTCCCCTGGGTCTGGGCTGAGCTGGCCTGGAGTGGGCAGGAAAGGACCAGTGCTTCGAGGGGCAATGCCTACTGAACCTCTGTGGCTGGACCTGTAAGAAGTCTTTAACTGTCTGCATAGATTTAGCTTTTTCTTCCATCTTTGTTAAGACCACTTCTGCCTTGGTGCCAAATAAGTTATCTTTGTGCAAGGGTGCATCCAATAATTTGGATTTGACATGGTCTGGCAAAGGCTGTTCCTTAAGCCAAGCATGCCTTCTAAGGACAGAACCAGTGACTGCTGCCCTGCAAGATGCTTCTAGGGCATGAAAACCACATCGTAAGGTGTGCTTAGTTACTTGACTTGCAGACTGCATTAACTCTTGTAACTCTTTATTTTCTGCACAAGCAGGAAAAGTAGATATTTTTTGTTTGAGGAGTTCCATGGTATGTTGCTGATATTTCAGCATATGGAACTGACAATTTAGTGCTCTAATAGCAAGAGTAGCAGAATTGTGAACATTTACTTAAGATATCTCCACTGAATATTCATATGGGTGGTATAGATATTTTCATGAATAGGCGATATGCAACGGAGTAAAGCTGCAGTTTTTTGAGATGGTCTGCATAGGGCATCTCTTTGAGGCCGGTAATCCTCTTTGTGAAGTATTTCTGTGGCCTTTCTAGTTGTTGTAGATGTCTTGTGAGGTACATACCAAAAGGGGCATTGTACTCTATAATGGGTCTAATGAGTGACGAGTAGAGGGGAACAATGACCTCTTTTTTCCTGGATGAGAAACCTTTTGTGATAAGGTGTGCCACATAGAAGGATTTCCTGACTACTATGGCGATGAGATTATCAAAGGAGAAACTACTGTCCACCTGTGTCCCAAGGTCTCTTATCACACTTTCAGTGTTAAGTAGACTACCACCTATGTGGTAATTCATGGGTACTGAGTTTTTCCCAAAAGGAATGACAATGCACTTTTTGGCATTGAGCTTGAGGCCATAGCTTTGACACCAGGCATCTGTCTCAGCAAGGCCCTTTTGTAGGATGTCCATATCTTTTGGAGTTTTGATTATGGCTCAGAGTTTGCAGTCATCTGCAAACTTCATTAGCCAAAGACCTTCTGTGTTGGCCTGTACTTCAGAGAAGTAGATACCAAACAGGAGAGGACCCAGGACTGAACCCTGTGGTACTCCACTTGTCACTGGTCTGAAGCTGGATTTGGAGTCTGCTACTTTCACAGTGTGGGTTCTGTCAGTGAGCCAGTTGGCAACCCATCTTGTGACATAGGGATTTATACCTAGTTTAGTGAGTTTATCTATAATTCCAGAGTGGGGAATGGTGTCAAAAGCCTTGGCGAGATCTAGATAGGCTGTGTGAACCACCTTACCCTCGTCTATGGCTTTGGTGACTGCTTCAAAGAAGTCTATCAGGTTTAGGAGACATGATCTGCCTTTTACAAACATGAACTGGGGGGGGGGTCCTGAGTTTGGAGATTACCAATGTCATTGTTTATAAGTTCCATGATGATATGCTCCATAGCCTTGCAGACCAGGCTCATTAGGCTAATGGGGCGGTAGTTTCTGGGGTCTGTGGTGGCTCCCCGTTTGTGGAGTGGGATAACTGTTGCTGTGCGCCATTCAGTGGGCACATAGCCTGAGGTAAGGCTATGATTGAACATGGTACTTAGGTGGGGTGTCAGTTCGTTATGTAGTTCATGTAGAACACAGCCTGGGATGTCGTCAGGTCCCATGGATGCTGTGTTCTTGGCTTTGGATAGTGTGTTTTTTACCTGTGCAACCGTGATTACAGGAACTTTGCATTCTTCTGGTATAGAGATGGGCCCTTTAGGGGATGACAGAGGGGTAAAGTTAGCATTGAACCTATCTGCCAGTATGTTGGCAATATCCATTGGTTCTGTATATTTAGTGCCATTGTGCTGTAACTCAGAGCAGATCTGAGTGTTGCCATTGAGATTCTTGACATAGCTATAGAATGCTTTGTGGTTGTCTTTAGAGTCAGTGGCGATTTTGTTTTCATAACTAGCTTTGGAGGATTTTATGAATGATCTCAGCTTCTTACTGAAGCTGACCAGGGAGTTTCTCCAATCATGGGATTTTACTCTTTTTTTGCAACAGTTTCTTTCTTCTGTTGTAGAGTTTGTTTATGCAGGGGACCACCAGACTGACTTCCTTTTTTTGGAGGATAGCATCTTGGTTCTGTTAGGGATTGCACGATCTATGCACTCATGTAAGTGCTTATAAAGTGCATTTGTGTAGGATTCAGCAGTCATACCTCTATTGTCCGTCAGCATGGGTGTTGTGAAGTTTGCCACTTCTGTCTTAAGAAGCGTGAAGTTGGCTTTGGAGAATATTTTTACTGTGGTTTCCCTAATGGGGGGTGGGGGAGGGATGTGAATGTCTAGGGTGATTAGCTTATGGTCAGATCTGACCAACGAGGAATTGACCTCTGGTGTGGAGCACCGGTTGCCCAT
The DNA here is from genome assembly GCF_019279795.1 of Protopterus annectens. Classification (NCBI taxonomy): domain Eukaryota; kingdom Metazoa; phylum Chordata; order Ceratodontiformes; family Protopteridae; genus Protopterus; species Protopterus annectens. Next base: position 1,342,517,326 of record NC_056729.1, read on the forward strand.
GTTGGTAATAACCAGGTCTAGGATATTGCTGCCCCTGGTGGGGGTGTGGATAAGTTGATCCATGGCATTGGAATTTATGAATTCCAGAAAACGTTGAGCACAAGAGTTGGTACATGAGTAGTTTTCCAAGTTAATGGTAGGGTAGTTGAAATTGCCCATTATTAGGGTGTTAGGTTGTACCCTAATATTTTCCAGTGTATTAAGAAATGAGGAGTGGGAATCCTGGGGCATGGTGGGAGATCTGTAGCAAGCTACAATTTGGATTGTGGTCTTGCCCAGAGTTAGTTGCACTTGGATAATCTCGGATGCATTATGCTGAGCAACTAGCCTGGAGGTGTGGATATCCTTAATGAATATGGACACGCCTCCGCCTTTAGTGTTTCGGTCCAGGTTAGGTGGCCGAAAGGTGTGGTATGAATTATAGCCTGGTAATGCAGGGGTACTCTCTGGAGCCTTGAACTAGGTCTCTGTCACTGCACAGATGTCGATGTTCTCCATTTTAAGGAGTGCCTCGAGAGAGTGCATTTTGAGGTTTAGACTTCTAGCATTGAGTAGCAATACCCTCAGATTCTTCTTGCCTGTACCTGTTAGGGTGGTGAATTTGTCATTTGAACCTTGCCTAAAAAAGGCACTATAGGGGTGGCTAGAGCCTAAGCCAGTATCCGGAATCCCAGGGGTGACAGGTGCAGGCCATCTCTGGCAAAGCATCGTGGCTTGTTGATCATGTCATCCCAGGCAGACAGATACTGGATCCCCTTAGAATGACACCAGAAGCTTAGCCAATTGTTGAAGTCAATCATTTTGTCCTTTTACTGTGGTATAATTTTGGGTGATGGCAGGATGCTACTCAGGGCTAGGGTCATACCTGCCTGGGCTACAAGATTGGACAGCTACTCCATGTCCCTTTTCATGTAGTCCAAGGAGGTACGTCTTAGGTCATTTACACCAACATGGACAATGACAGAGTCATATTTGTACTTGTTGTGGAATGACCTGAGTGCATGCATTATGTGGCGGATGCTGGCACCCGACCGGCAGCTGACAGTAACTTTCTCCTTCTTTAGCCTGGTGAGTGGAACATCAGTATGCCTGACTATAGAGTCACCTGTGACTAGAGTGTTGGGTACGTTGTTATGCCTTATGGGCTGTGATTGAGTGGCACACTGAGTTTGTGGGCTATGTGTCATTTGGGTTGTATTGGGGAGTAGAGGTTGCTTGTGTTTCTGCTTTGGCGGTCCCTGTTGCTTGGGCAGGTTTTTACTGAGAGCCTCCATGAATGTAGGTGTGTGTTTTGTGTTTCTATGTGTTTGTTTTGGTGGTGTAGGGTTTGAATGACTATGTGCTGAGTGTGGTGTGGTGCAAGTGTTTACCTTCTCCTCTTGACTGTCTAGTCAAGTCTTGGGTGAAGAGAGCTTCGCTTCCAGTTTGGCTATATAAGTGCTTCTCTCACAGGTTGTAGTGTTGGATGGTAGGAGGAGAGGGTTCTCTGTGTACATGAGGCAATTACTGCATTGCCCCAAGATGTCCAGATTCATCAGGTAGACAGGAGAAAACACCGGGGGCTGACCCTTAGACATGCCTGGATAGGTGCTTATTTGTTAAGTACTAGAAACTGTTTTCCTCTAGACAGTAAGGAAAGTTGAGTGCTGTCGTAATTTTAGCTTATTTAGTGCTTACAATAAGTTCTGAACAAGTGCTGAAACAAAAAACTGGCTAGTTCTAAGAAACAAAATTAAGCTAGAAGGCTTCCCTCCAACACAAAAAGGCTTGGGTCCTAGAAGCCTACAAATAGTCCTGGACACCACAAATCTATATCCAGGCTAGACTACCTACAGGAAAGGCAGGAAACAAGCTTAGAAAAAATTTTTTTTTTTTTTTTAGTGGCAAGAGAGAAAGGAGTAGCAGAAACTAAGCTGATTGGCCTTATCAAATGTTCTCCCTGTACTGGGTAGAATGAGGTAATGACACTAGACTGGGAAAAGGGTCCCAGATCAAATTTACACTAGGGGCGGGCAGCTGCAAAGCAGCAGTGAGCCTTTAAATGAAAGTTTTAAACAGCTAAAGGAGCCTCTAGAAAAAAGAGTTTAACTGCAACAAGTTATCAGAAACAAACAACCCAACAGATGCTTAATAAAAGTGGACAATTTCCAGTTAATACCTCACACACAGTGAAACTAGCTAGAAAAATACACAGTACACAAAGTGCTATAAATAACAAAGAAATAAAGAACAAAATAAACAAAAAACAGGATACTTAATGTTATATATTATAGCTCTGAGTTTGCTCAGTGTCCTTCCTTCAATTAGCTCAGTGTAAAATGGCAGAACACTTACAACTGAACTTCTTAGGTAACAGAAAGTTGAAACCTGAGACAGCTTTTAAGAAAGAAATCTCAAAAGAACCAATGAGGTGCTTAGTCTAAGCTGTAGTCCAGGTGACCTCAGTCAGCCAATGACCTCAAACAATTCTCTCTCACTGAAATGCCTGATGGCTTTGGCTAAACCAAGATGTCTTTGAATATGTGCTCAGACACACAGCCTCCACAAACTCTAGGCCCAAATACAAGCTTGAATATGGAAATGCTACAAATATTCCCACTACTTAGAAACAAACTGCAGAAATGTTTCTCACAGCTGAAGAGCAGCAGTGAGCCTTTAAATGAAAGTTTTAAACAGCTAAAGGAGCCTCTAGAAAAAGCCCATAATTGAGTATAACACCCCATTTGGCATGTACCGTACTAAGCACTTGCAGAAATTTGAGAGACCTCAGAGGTTTCTAACAAAGCAAATCAAGGGGCTTCAGCATATGCCTTACACAGACTGATTAAAGTCCCTGTCACTATACTTCATATCATATATATTTCTTAGGGGAGACTTATGCCTGGCCTACATAACAATCCAAGACCCAAACCTAATGAGGTTGTTGCATATCCATAAATCAAATGGGACTAGAGCTACCCATTCAAGGGACCTCAGTATGGCCTGCGACTTAAATACGACATATTGGAGGGACAGATTTATCTCCCAGTGACTGCCGCATCTTTGGAATTGGCTACCAATTCATGTGAAACAGAGCACCTCTATGACACTGTTCAAGAGAAACCTGGATGAGTGGATGGGCACCATAAATTCTTACTAGGGATAGAGCCCACAACCCTCCTGGACATGGGCAGTCATCACTAAATGGACTCTTAGATATTGACTAGCATTTCTATGCTATTACATTGGGATGCAACGGCTAGGCTTAAAATGACCTCCAGATCGAGATCCTAGCAATCTCCTATGATTCTATGATATTAATGTATATATTAAAGATAATACAATAGGTACTAGAGTCTACAGAAAAGAAGTTCAAACCATTACATATTTACATAAAACTAGTATGCACCCCCCGCCCAATATATACAAAGGCATTGTGCACACTCAGTTCCTTAGAGCCATTTAGCTAAATACAAATATATTTGACTGTATTAAAGAGCTAGATGAGATGGTCACAGAGTTTAAAGATAGGAGCTATAGTATTAAACTGTTAGAAGAAAATAAAAAACAAGTGTTGAGTGAAAGAGATGGCCTAGCTAGACCATATCTGTCAGATATAGAAGAAAGTCCAACTAATGGGACTGCAAATAATATTATGGATAGTACATCCAGAAATAAGTTTAGATATGTTATGCAATATAATGCACATACCAACAGGGTTAAAAAAATGTATAAGACAAAATTGGTCTATACTATGTACATCTGATGTGGTTAAAGAAACTGTAGGTTCATCACCTTGTTTTGCATTTAGGAAATGTATGAATCTGAAACAACAGTTCTGTTATAAGACCCTACAGATGCACTTTAAGAATGCTATAATTAAAACTAAAAATACTGTGACTTGCTATTATTGCCAGTTTTGTTGGTATATAAATAAAAATAAAGTTTTTGTACACCCTAATACAAGTAAGACATTTTATTTTCATACGTTTGCCACCTGTAAAACCAAGAATGTGGTTTACTTAGCCACGTGTGAAAATGTACTTCATTTTATGTTGGAAAAACTAGCAGGATGTTAAAAGAAAGGACAGCCCAACACCTATCTGACATACATAGGGAGGTGGAGATTAATGCCTTAGCTAAACATATCATAAGTGCAGATAAAATGCATAGTTTTACATTTAGGGTTATAAAAAACATTGAAAGAAGTATTAGGAGAGGGGATATTCTGCTGAATACTGAGAATGTTGAATATGGATGGATTAATTACTTTTAAAGAGATGTGCCCCCTGGGCTGAATGATACTGTGAGTTTAAAACCTGTTCTTAAGAGAAGGTCTCTTTTTCCAAGAAACAATCACTCAATTGTTTATTTTAATTATTTTATTGTTGCTATGCTTCTATTAGTTTGAATTTGTTCATGTGGTGTACATATAAAATGTGTTTTAAGATGATTTTAAGCATTGAAGAAGAGTGTTATCTTGAAAGCTTTGCTATTAAACTTATTTTTTACATCACTTTGTGAGTTCCTTTCACTTTTTATTCTTGGACTGCTTTGTTTGGAACTCTATACTGGGTATTTACCAGTATGTTTTTTTACATCCAATATATAATATTTTCAAAAAATATCCAGACATTTACTTCATTTTTTGGTCCCTTGGTTCTAAAATTTGTGGTTTGTTGCCAATCACTGGGGACTGAAATCATTACATAATGACATATATTTGAGTTCCAGACTTTATTTCCTTCAGAAAATGCATGCTTAAACAAATCATGTTATTCAAACAACCTTCTCATTTTTTAAGAGCAATATTTAAAGTCTGTTCCTGTTTTTAGCCTTTGTTTTCCCTTTATTTTAGGCTTTATCCAGATTTGTTGAGCTAAGAGGTCAAGGGGTACACACACACACAAACACACACACACACACACACACACACACACACACACACACACACATACAAACACACTTCCACGTCCATGCATGCAAGCATGCATACATTCAAACAAACAGACAGAAACAGAAACATAAACACACACACACACACACACACACACACACACACACACACACACACACACACACACACACACAGACACACATACACACAATTTTTTCTTTCTTTTTTATGTTTCCTTTAATTTTACACTTGCTGAACAGTAAAAACCCTGCTTAGTGATGTGAAATAATGGCGTGAACACTCTGACTCTCACATGCACACACACACACACACACACACACACACACACACACACACACACACACACACACACACACTTTTCTAATTTTTTTTAAATTTTACACTCACTAAACAGTAAAAACATTCCCCCGGATTTACTAATCCTCCGTGTAAGACTTAATAAGCCTTACTCGGAGGCTGCAGTTGAACGGTTTGACTTCAGCGTACCATGAATATTCATGAGGGTGCGCTGACTCAACCGTAACTCTTACATGGACTGAGTAGGAAAGCAGGGGGCATGTCCGACTGCCGAGCAGTCTAAATGTGCACTCCCCTGCAAGGTTTTAAAAAGCATAATGTCAACACACAAGAGCGAGTTCGCTCAAATGTACTTGTACCCAACACCACACTCCCTGACACTGTAAACCCCCTTCACACTTATATAAAGTAAATAATTATAATTTTTTTTTAAATCCACGATATAGCTGCCCATATTTGCACATGTGTGCGCGGGTGTGCCCATTGCTTAGCTACAGTTAGTAAGTCTGACATGGAAGAGCA